>NW_025836820.1:0-17287 GCF_002878395.1 Capsicum annuum | reverse complement strand
GTTATTTTGTCCCTTGAATCATCCAAACTTCTTTTCACCTGTCAAAGGAGTAATATATTTTTGAAAAAAATCATCAATGGAAGAGTAAGTGAAGAAAAGGATTTGTCTTTAGATAATTTGGTTGATTGAGTGGAGAAGGGTCCATGAGGTTAATGCAAAGATGAAATGCATTTTAGTTTTTGTAAGACCCTGCAAAATCCTAGCTTAACTCAGTCCTTTAGAGTATGAAGAAAGAGGTCAGGTTCCAGACTTAGAAATTTCATTGAAGTGTTTATACTTAGAATCATTTTTAGACTTCATAATTTGGCGATCTTATTTTGCAACCCTTATGACCTTAAAATGTCGATCCTTGGGTTGAATCTTAATTAGGTGTGTCCATAGGTCATTTCGGGCGAGTTTTGGACTTTTCAAACCTCATTTTAAATGTGTTTTGGTGACCAAAATAATGGGTTCATGCGATCTTTACATGTTGCATCGCCCATGCATCGACAAATATTTTCCCTAGCATCAGAGGGAAAATTCTAGTGGCCCAATGTAAAGTCGACGCAGCGCATTGGTCATCACGTAAACACCATTTACGCAGTGTGTCGGTCTGCGTGTTGCTGGGCACATTTTTAGTAATTAAAATTCCACATCCAGAGGGGTATTTAGGTTATTTTCTCACTTTTATTCAGCCCTAAAATATGAGATTACCCTATCCTAAGGGCTAAATCACTCACTCTCTCAAATTTCCTCAAGAACAAACCCTGGGGCATCCAATTTCAAAATTCAAGCTTCAAGAACACACCATCAATCTTAACACATTTGATTACCGCTGTATGTTAGGTATTCATCCAAAGGTTTCCTTCCACCCTTGGAGTTCAAGAACCCCTTTTAAAACTACAAGTTTATTGATTTCATGATTTTTATGTTAAATTAGATTGTATTCATATTCATGATATTATTTGGGTTTCAATCCATGATTTACTACAAGTTTCATGAAATTATAATAGCATGTGTGGTTAGTTATATGATTTTATTACTAAGCCCTTGAAATTACAATTGATTATTGTATCCATGATGTTCATAGTTGACTATTATTATGTGAAATAACCAAGATCCTCAAGTGTTTGATGGAATGCCTATGTGAATTGAATATTGAAATCATGACATGTCATCATGTGGTTCCATTCATGTGCAAGTTCGTGTATCTTAAATGTTTGACAAAATGCCCAGGTGAATGTATTGCTAACGAGCATCTATTGTTATGCTTTTCAAGATTATGCCATGCTTTACTTTTCATGCTTTCGAGTCTTGAGGGTATTTAATACCTAAAAATATAGTTATTTACCTAGAGCTACAGTAGTTACAATACAATCTAAGTAATATCACAAATAGTAGTACTCATTCAGTTTTAGAACTCAGTGAAACTCAGTATCAGTCTAGTTTAGCTCAGTATAATAATTAGTTTCTTCAGTTGAGAGTAGGATTCAACATCAAGTGAGCCCAAGGATGGGGGCTCACCTGCCAGTAGAGGGTGTGATCCCTAGTAGCAGTCTTTGCATTGTAGAACTACGTAGCTAGCGTAGGTTAAGATATCAACCTGCCAGTTGAGAGTTGATAAGGTACTTTACCTGCCAGTTGAGGGTACTACTGTTCTTATTCAGGGCACTTACTAGATGAGGGTGACTCTTCAGCTTGGCTTTATCGTGGCACGGTACTGGCACCCTATCAACTGGGGTTACAGGTTGGACTCCAATCTATTTAGAAAGGGGCATGGTAGTTAGATGATTATCTCCTACAATTTTAGTTTCAATTTCAGACTCAGAATAGAACTCAGTTCATTTCTATAGAATCAGTAGTATCAGACACAGTCACCCAGCTCAATATAGAACTCAATTCAGTTCAACAGAATCAGGACTGTAACAAATAGTCATCAATTATCTATAATATAGTTATCAATTATCTCATATATCAGTAACTTAGCTATCAGAACTCAGACTCAGTTTCAGTAATAATCTTAGATATAATATATATGTATAGGTGCAATATTACATACTCAGTATTTATAGTAGTTTTAGAATTCCATGTGCTCTCATTCAATTACTTCATATCATTCAGTTAGTTACTATTCATACATATGAACCCTTGAATTAAGACTTACCTCATCTAGCATACCAGTACATTCCACGTACTAATGCATACTTTCTCTTTACGCTATGATGTCTCATATCATAGGTTCAGACGCTTAGGTTCACAACCGTGCTTAGACAAATTCAGATAGCAACAACAATTTTAGTAGTGAGTCCTTATCTATCGAGGATATGCTTTTATTTCAGTATTTTTCAGCATCTTTAGTATTTTAGTAGTCAGAATTAGTTGGGGGCTTATCCCATCAACTCTACATTCAGACAGTTCAGCTAGAGGATTTTCAAACTAGACTAGTTCAGACAGTATTCAGTTTCAGATATTATTATTAGATGTTATATATAATAGTATTCAGATTATAGAGCTTATGGCATTTCATTCTAAATTCCACATTATTTCAGTTTTATTATTTAGTGCTTACAGCAGGTACCAGTCATTGATTAGCTTGTGGTCCTTCGAAGTTGTAAGCACCGTATGGCATTTGGGGTGTAGGCTCGGGGCATTACAAACTTGGTATCAAAGCCTAAGGTTCAAAAGAGTCCTAGGGAGTCTAAATAACATATCTAGTAGATTTTTGTGCATGGGTGTGTAGCATGCCACACTTATGGATAAGAGAATATGAGGAATTTTTAGGAAAAGTTTCCCTTCCTTCAGTTTTCATATCATAAGAGTGATCATGAGCTTAAGTTAAACTCTCTGTGTAATATAATGTTTCCTTCCGTTTATAGAACATATCTCCCAAAATGAACAATGGAAGAAGAATAGGAAACCAGCCAGCACCTCCGCCCATTTAGACAGATCCCTTGGATGAGCATGTCTCACATGCCAAACTCAGGGCAGATTTCACCACTCTAGCTCATTTTATGGAATCCCAGAATGAATGCCCAACTTCCATTTAGGCTAACCTAGTTGCTAGTACTGCTGCAGCTAAAATTTAGGACTTCACCCAAATGAATGATCCATCATTTATAGGGTCTAAGCCTGAGGAGAACCCATAAGAATTCCTTGACATGGTGCAGAAAGTCACAAATATCATGGGGGTAACCTCCAATAAGAGTGATGAGTTAGCTGTATATCAATTTTAGTAAATGGCTTATACATGGTTTAAGCTGTGGAAGGCAGATAGGGGCGCACATGTAGGGCCTATAGAATAGAAAGAGATTGCTACTTCTTTCCTTAATAGGTTCTTCCCACTAGAGTTGAGGGAAGCTAAGGTTTTGGAGTTTATTAATCTAAAACAGGGCAACATGATAGTGAAAGAGTATTCTCTTAAGATTACTCAGTTAGCTAGATATACCCTTCATGTTGTAGCAGATAGCAGATCTAAGATGAGTAAGTTTGTGTCGGGTGTGTCTAACAGTATGGTTAAGGAGTGTAGGACCGCAATGCTAATTAAGGAGGTGAACATATCTAGGTTCATGGTTCATTCTTAGTAGATAGATAAAGCTAAGAATAAAGAGAAGGAGAGGATAGAATCGGTAGCTTCAACTTCACTCAACCTAAGTCAGAGGGTACAAGTTGTTCTCAGTTTTTCCTAAAATCTTCAGTTCCAGCTTCATCCTCAGCTCGTTCTCTAGTGCCAAAATTCAAAAATAGCAATAAAGATAGGTCCCCAGGCCCTAAACCCCAGGGTAGTGTTAGCAGTGTCCGAACAAATTCTCTTTGTCAAAAATATGGTAGAAACCATCAGGGTATCTGTAGGGATGGCAGTGATGTTTGTTTCGGATTTGGAAAGCCAGGCCATAGAATTAGAGATTATCCTCAGTTAGGTTCTCAAGGTCAGTACAATCATCCTTTTATGTCAGTTCGGTCGCTCGAATTAGCAGGGTACCGCTTCTATTCCACCAGTGGGTAACGCCTAAATAGGCTTTATGCACTTCAATCTTGACAAGATCAAGAAAGTTCTCTTGATGCGGTCACTGGTACATTACATATTTTCCATTTACATATTTATACTTTGCTAGATGTAAGAGCTTCTTTATCCTTTGTAACTCCTTATATAACTATTGACTTTGCAGTCAGACCCAAAATCCTAGCAGAGCCCTTCTTAGTCTCTAACCTAGTGGGTAAATCTATCATAGCCTGATAGGTATATAGGAAATCTACGATTATGGTATCTCAAAAAGTTACATCAGAAGCCTTAGTAGAGCTACAGATAATGTATTTATATGTCATTATCTACATGGATTGGCTCCACTCATGCTATGCTTTAATTGACTGTAGAAATAAAATTATCTATTTTCAGTTTCTGAATGAACCTGTCCTTGAATGGAGGGGTAGTACTTCAGCACTTAGGGGTCAGCTTGTTTCCTACCTTAGGCAAGGAAAATGATATCCAAGAGGTGTGTATACCATCTTGTTCTAATTAAGGATTCTAGTTTTGAGATTCTTAGTCTTGAGTTAGTTCTAGTAGTATATGAATTTCCAGATGTGTTTCCCGAAGATCTTCCTAGAGTTTCTCCTGAGAGGGAAATTGGCTTCAGAATAGACCTTTTTCCTAATACATAGCCTATCTTTATCTCACCTTATAAAATGGCTCCAGCAGAACTCAAAGAGTTTAAAAAACAATTGAAGGATCTCCTAGATAAGGGACTCATCAGACCCAACGTATCGCATTGGGGTGCAACAGTTCTATTCGTGCGTAAGAAAGATGTTTCTGCTAGAATGTGTATTGACTACCATTAGTTGAACAAAGTCACGGTCAAGAACAAGTATCCACTTCCTAGAATCGACCACTTTTTTGACCAATTTCCGGGTGCCAACTATTTTTCTAAGATAGACCACAGATCAGGCTATCATCAGCTCAGAGTCAGAGATGTAACATTCCAAAAATATCTTTTAGAACTCAGTATGGTCACTTCTAATTCCTAGTCATGTCATTTGGTCTTACCAATACCTCAACAACTTTCATGGACTTGATGAAATATGTGTTCAAATATTACTTGGACATGTTCATCATAGTCTTCATTGATAACATTCTAGTCTACTCTGAAAGTAAACATAATCATGCAGACCATCTCAGAATAGTGTTATCGACCCTCAGAGCCCATCAGTTATTTGCCAAATTCAGTAAATGTGAGTTTTGGCTAAGGACAGTTGCTTTTCTTGGTCATATCATTTTTGGTGATGGCATTAGAGTTGACCCTCAAAACACTGAAGCAGTGAAAAACTAGCCCAAACCCATCTCTCCTTCAGATATTAGGAGTTTCTTGGGTTTGGCTGGCTATTATCGATAGTTTATGGAAAATTTTTTGTCTACGCCCATGTCCCAATTGACTCTGAAGAAAGTCAAGTTCCAATGGTCAGATTTTTGTGAGAAGAGCTTTTAGGAGTTGAAGACTCGACTCAATACAACCTCAATTTGACTTTACCAGATGGTTTAGACGGGTTTGTAGTTTATTCTGATACTTCCATAGTTGGTTTGGGATGTGTTTTGATGTAGAGAGGTAAGGTCATAGCCTATTCCTCTAGACAACTTAAGCCCCATGAAAAGAACTGTCCAACTCATGATCTTGAGTTAGCAACTATAGTATTTACATTAAAAATTTAGAGACATTATTTGTATAGAGTACATATTGATGTATTCACAGACCATAAAAGCCTGTAGTATGTATTTTCTTAGAAAGACCTGAACCTGCATCAGGGAAGGTGATTAGAGTTATTGAAATACTATGACACGAGTGTTCTGTATCATCTGGGCAAGGCCAATGTAGTGGCTGATGCTCTCAGTAGGATGTCTATGGGTAGTGTTGCTCACGTGAAGGATGGTAAGAAAAATTTTGTTTTAGGAAGTTCATCAGCTTGCTTGACTAGGTGTCTGCTTAGTCGATTCAATAGAGGGTAGTGTATGGGTGAAAAATAGTATGGAATCATCTTTGGTTTCTAAATTAAAAGAAAATCAGGACAGGGATCCCAATATAGTTAAATTAAAAGAGTTAGTTAGAGATTAGAAAGTAGAGATTTTGTCCCAAGGAGGAGATGGTGTGTTACACTGCCAGGGTAGACGATGTGTGCCATGAGTGGATGGTGTGAGACAACGGATTCTTGTAGAAGCGCATGGCGTGTGCTACTCAATTCACCCAGGGGCCACCAAGATGTACTGCGACTTGCGAGAAGTCTATTGGTGGAGTAGGATGAAGATAGACATTATAGAATTTGTAGCTAAGTACTTGACATGTCAGTAGGTTACGATCAAGCATCAGAAGCCTAGTGGTTCTATACAGGAGTTCAGTATTCCCACTTGGAAGTGGGAGAAGGTGAACATGGATTTTGTGATGGGTTTTCCCCCCGTACTCACCGCCAGTATGATTTGATTTGGGTCATTGTGGATTGGATAACCAAATTAGATCATTTCTTACCAGTTGATACCTCTTATTCAGCCACGGATTATGCAAAGATTTTTGTTAGAGAGTTTGTCAGATTGCACGGAGTTTTATCATCCACCATTTTAGATAGAGGTATGCAATTCACCTCTCATTTCTGGAAAGCCTTCAAAAAAAGCTTGGTACCCAAGTTCACCTCAGTAGAGCTATCCACCCTTAGACAGATGGTCAAGCAAAAAGTATCATCAAGACTCTAGAAGATATGTTAAGAGTGTGTGCCATTGACTTTAAGGGTAGTTGGGATAACCACTTGCCTTTGATTGTGTTCGCGTATAATAACAACTATCATTCCAGTATTCAGATGGATCCGTTTGAAGTGTTATATGGGATGAGATGTAGATCTCCCATTATTTGGTTTGATGTGGGTGAGGCCGTAGTGGTAGGGCCTGACTTGGTATTTGATGCCTTAGAAAAAGTTTATTTGATCAGGGAGAGGATTAAGGAAGCTCAGAGTGGACAAAAATCGTATGCAGATGTGAGAAGAAGAGATCTCGAGTTTGAGATTGGTGATAATGTGTATTTGAAAATCTCTCCTATGAAGGGAGTGAAGATGTTTTGGAAGAAGGGGAAGTTCAGTCCCTGATATGTCAGTCCTTACTGAATTCTCTGGCATTTTGGAAAGGTAGCTTACGAGATTGAGTTGCCTTCAGACTTAGCTTTAGTGCACCCATTTTTTCACGTCTCCTTGATTAAGAAATGAATTGGTGACCCAGCAGTTGTAATCACTATAGAGGGTATAGACGTTTATAACAGTCTCTCTTATGAAAAAGTTCCAGTAGAAATCTTCGATCATTAGGTTTGCAGACTAAGGAATAAAGAAGTTCCTCTAGTCAAAGTTCTTTAGCGTAATGAGTCCATTGAGGGATCTACTTAGGAAGCAGAGGTATATATGAGGACCAAGTATCCTCACCTCTTCTCCTCAAACTCAGACTCATCTTAAGGTAACAGTTTTTCTTAAATTTACTCAATTCCATGCTTAGATTACCTGTTTAACTCGGTATCAAGTTCAGTTGCATAACATTATCATATCATGCATACCTTTATGAAATAGCTCAGTCATGTGTCTTGTCTTTAGAATTCATTCATGCTTTAGTTATGCATGTTCAGTATGAAACTCGGTATATAATTAATTTCAGTTATGTAATCATACTTCAGTTGTGCATTTCAGTATGTAAACTTAGTCTATCAGTATTCTCAGTTTAGACAGTCTCATTCGAGGATGAATGTTCCCAAGGGGGAGATATTGTAAGATCCCGCAAAATCCTAACTTAACTCAATCCTTTTGAGCATGAAGAAAGAGGTCAATTCTTAAACTTAGAAATTTCAGCTAAGTGTTTATACTTAGAATCTTTTTTAGCCTTCATAATTTGGCAATCTTATTTTGTGAACCTTATAACCTTAAAATACCGATGGATTGAATCATGATCAGGTGTGTCCATAGGTAACTTCAGGTGAGTTTTGTATTTTTCAGACCTTGTTTGAAACCTGTTTGGGAGACAAAAATAGTGGGTCGGTGCAATCTCAATGCATCATATCGCCCATCACGTCGATGGTTATTTTCACCAGTTTAAGGGTGCAAATTCCAATGACCCAACTTAAACTCAATACAGCGCATTGGTAATCACATCGACACCATCGATGCAGTGCGTCGGTCTATGCATTGCTGGCACATTTTCAGTAATTAAAAGTCAGTGTCCAGAGGGGTATTAGGGTAATTTTCCCACTTTTATTCAGACTCAAAACATGAGATAAACCTTTCTTAAGGTCTAAATCACCCATTCTCTCTCAAATTTCCTCAAGAACAAACCCTAGGACATCCAATTTCAAAATTCAAGCTTTAAGAACACACCATCAATCTTCACGAATTTGATTTCCAAGGTATGTTAGGTGTTCATCCAAGGGTTTCCTTCCAACCTTGGAGTTTAAAAGCCTCTTTTAAAACTACAAGTTGACCGCTTTCATGAATTTTATGTTAAATTGGATTGTATTCATATTCATGATATTATTTGGGTTTCAATCCTTGATTTACTACAAATTTTATGATATTAAAATAGCATGTGTGGTAAATTATATGATTTGATTGTTAAACCCTTGAAATTACAATTGAATATTATATCCATGATGTTCATGTGTTGACTATTATTATATGATATAACCAACCCCCTCAAGTGTTTGATAGAATACCTATGTGAATTGAATAGAGAAATCATGACATGTCATCATGTGGTCCTATTCATGTGCAATTTCATGTACCTTAAAGTGTTTGAAAAAATGCCTAGGTGAATGTATTGCTAACAAACATCTATAGTTATGCTTTTCAAGATCATGACATGCTTTACTTTCTATACTTTCGAGTCCTGGGGTATTCAATACCCAAAAATCTAGTTGTTTACCTAGAGCTACAATAGTTACAATATAGTCTTAGTAATGTCATGAATAGTCGTACTTAGTCAGTTACAGAACTTAGTGAAATTCAGTATCAATACAGTTCAGTTCAGTATAATAATCGGTGTGTTCATTTGGCCGTAGAATTCAGCACCAAGTGAACCTAAGGATGGGGGCACACCTTCCAGTAGAGGGTGTGATCCCTAGTAGCAGTCCTTGTATTCCAAAAATACGTAGCCAATGTAGGTTTATATATCAACCTACTAGTTGAGGGTACCATCGTTCTCATTTAGGGCACCTGCCAGATGAGGCTGACTCTTCAGCTTGTCTTTACCCATGGCACGATACTGACACCCTTCCTATCGGGGTTGCAAGTTATACCCCAATATATTCAGAAAGGGGCATGTCAGTTAGATGATTACCTTCCACAGTTTAAGTTTTAGACTCAGTATAGAACTCAGTTAAGTTCTACAAAATCAGGACTATCAGACACAGTCACCTAGCTAAGTATAAAACTCAGTTCAGTACTATAGAATCAGGACTATTAGAAACAGTCACCAGTTATCAGTAATATAGTTATCAATAGTCTTAGATATCAGTAACTTCGTTATCATAACCCAGACTCAGTTTTAGCAATAATCTCAAATACAATATATATGTATATGTGCAATATTACATACTCAGTATTTACAGTAGTTTTAGTATTCTATGTGCTCTCATTCAGTTACTTCATATCATTTAGTCAGTTACTGTTCATGCATATGAACCCTTGTATTCAGCCTTACCTCATCTAGCATACCAGTACATTTCACATACTAACGCATACTTTTTCTTTACTCTATGATATCTAATATGATAGGTCCAAATGTTTAGGTTCCCACCCATGCTTAGACAGATTCGAATAGCAGTTTTAGTAGCGAGTCCTCATCTATTGAGGATATGCTTTTATTTTAGTATTTTTAGCAACTTTAGTATTTTAGTAGTCAAAGTTAGTTAGGGGCTTATCCCATCAAATCCATATTTTGAAAGTTCGGTTAGAGTCTTTTTATACTAAATTAGTCCAGATAGTATTCAGTTTCAAATATTATTATCAGATGTTATATTTAATAGTATTCAGATTATGAACCTTATGGCATTTTAGCTTAACTTCCGTATTATTTTATTATTATTATTTAGTGCTCATAGCAGGTACCAATCATGGGTTGGCTTGTGGTCTTTTAGGGTCGTGAGCACTATATGGCTTTTGGGGTTTGGGCTCAGGGAATTACAGTTTCTTCTTAGATAAGTTTTCAAACATGTGGAGAAAGTTTTCTAATAGAACAAGAAAAATAACATACATAGTCATGATACTAACCTAAGAGATGGGACCAGGTCCCTCTCTTTGTTTGAGTGATTTCTCACATTTATGCATACTTTATCTGTTTTCTCCTAAAGATGTTCCCATAGGTGTATACCTTCAAAGGTATAATATTGAGTTAGATTAACTACTACAACTCTACCAAGGATACTTGTCTCGTGATCATAGCCAATTTTATCCAGAACTACTAATTCTCATGGTAGGTTAGGTCATTTTGATCAGGCCTAATATCAGCCTGTTCTTCACAAATTGTTCCTTGTCAAGTTCTTTAGCTAAGATATCTACAATATGATCTTTTGTCTTGGCGAACTTTATGTAGATTTCCCCTTTCTCAACATAGTCTCTTATGAAGTGCTACCTTACATCAATGTGCTTAGTCCTTTTATGCTGAACTAGTTTCTTGGCCATGTTTAGAGCACTTGGGTTATCACACATTAGTGGGATGGTATCTAAGACAATACCAAAGTCATTCAATTTCTTCTTGATCCATAGTAGTTGTGCACTACAAGAAGATGCAACAATATATTTAGCCTTAATAGTTGATAGAGCAACTAAATTTGATTCTTAAAACCCAGGAGATTAAGGATGATCCAAGAAAAAGTGCCATTGAAGTTCTTTTTATATCTATTAAATATCCAACATAATCAGCATCAACATAGCCTACTAAGTCAAAACTATCTCCTGATGGATAGTATAGGACCAGGTCCCCTATCTCCTTTAGTTACCTAAGAATTCTTTTTGTAGCTTTCAGATTTGACTTCTTTTGGTATGCTTGAAATTTATCACACATTCATACACTAAATACAATGTCAAGCCTACTAGCAGTGAGATATAACGAAGATCCAATAATCCCTCTATTCATTGTCTTATTCACTGAAGGACCTAACTCATCATTATCCATTTTGTGCTGGTTCCAATAAGGGTATCAATTAGCTTTTATTTCATTGTATTAATCAAATCAACATCTTTCAGGGTCTCTTTAACATCTTATGCTCAATTTTGGATATAGAGGCTAAAAATCCATAGCATTCTTAGCTTGAGATCTTATTTAAACTTTATTTTCCAGGGTTGTAGTCAGGTTCTCAAGGGGATAAGAGGATTTTTCCATCCAATTTTCCCATATGAGATTGATACCTCTGGGACCAGGTCCCTATGAATTCTGACGGGTTTTCTCTTATTGTTCTTCTGGTGGAGCTAGAATTTGTGGTTGATCTCCCAGATCATCATCACTCTCATCACTCTCATCTACATCGTTAATCTCTTGACCATCATCTTTAATAATAATATACCTTTGAATAAGAATGAGTTCTTTATCTTCTGAACTTTGACCATCTCTAGTGTTTATTTGACTTTCTAACTCATTAAAAATCACATGAATACCTGATTTAGAACACAGAGTTTTTTTTATTGAACACTCTGTAAGCATTTCTAGTTGAGGAGTAGCCTATAAACACAACTTCATCACTCTTGGAATCAAATTTTCCGATTCTCTCTTCCCATTGTTTAGTATAAAACATTTGTATCCAAAAGGTCTAAAATAGTATATCCTAGTCTTTCTATTGAATAGAAGTTCATATGGATTTTTATTCAGAAATTATCTAATCAAACATCTGTTAGTTATATAACAAGCAGTATTCATGGCTTCAGCCCAGAAACTCTTTGGAAGATCACTATCAATTAGCATAATCCTTGCAATCTCTATGGTAGTTCTGTTTTTTCTTTCAACAACTCCATTTTATTGTGGAGCTTTTGGAGAAGAAAAGTTGTGACTTATTCCATGCTCAGCACGGAATTCATCAACTTGAGAATTCTCAAATTTAGTCCCATGATTAGACCTAAATTCAATAATTTTTCATTTTAGCCTCACTTTTCTTGCCAAAAGCCATAAGAACCCCATATGTTTCATCCTTGGTTCTTATAAACATTGTCTAGGTGAACCTGGAATAGTCATCTATAATGACCAACACATATTTCTTCCTTCCTCTACTTTGGACTTTGATAGGTTCACATAAATCCATAGGAAGTATTTAAAGAGGTCTTGAAGTACTTACTTGCTTCTTTAATTGGAAGGAGGATCTGGCTTGTTTACGTTTAACAAAAGCATCACAGACTTTGTTTTATAGAAAATTCAACTTCGGCAGACCACGGAACAGGTCCCTTGAAATCAAATTATTTAACAAGGAAGAACTCACATGACCTAACCTTCTGTGCCACAAATTAGCATCTTCACCTTGTGCACTTAAATAGTTAATTCCCCATTAGCCACAGAGTCCAGATCAGCTATGTAAATGTTGTTGATCCTTTTGGATTGAAAATAGTCTTTTTAGATTTTATACTTGATACAGTGCATCCTTCAGATAAGAATTTTATCTCATTTCCTTTGTCACAGATTTGAGATATACTTAGAAGACTCTTCTTTAGCCCATTCACATAATACACATCTTCTATTGCATGATGAAATTATTTCCCAATCTTTCCAACACTTTGTATGTAACCCTCTTTTCCATTTCCAAAAGACTCACCTCCCTCTTGAAGTGCCTTGAGAGTGAGAAAACAATCAACACTCCCAGTCATGTATCTAGGAAAACCACTATCCATAAACCAGTTTTGGTTGTCATCCTTTTTTTCTACCAGATTTTCTTCTCTATCTTCTGTAGTGGCCATAAGAGAGTTACAGGATGCTGAGATTATTTTCTTCTCCCCATGTTTCAGCATGAAACCATATTCATCCTCCTTATCTTTCTTAGAATCATTTGAGGAGTCTTCTCATGCAGCTAACATCTTCTTTACTATGCAGCTAGCTGTATCTTTTCTTTTTTCTTTTTTAGAATTTTGATTATTCTTTTTGCTATGCTGGCCACTCTTTTTGTAGCTCTAACAATACTTGATGGAAGAAGTGCAACATCAGAGTCTTCTTCACATGGATCAGATTTTAGAGCTTTCATGATTAGGAATCTCTCCCTTTTGTCTTTTTTTCCTTCCATCCCTTGTTCAATTATAACATCTATAATGACCAGAACACTGTAGGTATGAACCTTTTAGAGTGAATCGGCTCTGATACCAATTGATATAACCCTTGTAAGGTTGCACCACATAGTGAGGGACCAGGTACCTCAAAGTCAATCACAGGCTATAGAATAGTAAAGTAACTATGAGATGTTAAAAAAAGCAGTGCAGGAAGGTAAAAACACAAGATTTTAACGTGGAAACCCAGAAATATAAAAACCACAAATTTCCCTCATAAGAACCAATGAAATCCACTATAATCAACCTCATAATTATAGTATATTTCATCCTATCTCTAGTCTTCATTCTCTAGTAGAAACTCTAGCCAGCTCATCTCACTAACTCTACCAAGGACTCTCTCTACTGAATAACTCTAATCAGTCTAACACTTAGGCAAATCTACCTAAGAACACTCTCTATATAAAATAATATACTGACCTTATAACATGAGTATTTTAGTTACAAAATTAGTACTAACTCAAGAACAATTTCAATTTAAGCTTACATAAATGTCTAAGAACTTGAGCAGTGTTGGAATGGGTTTTTTGGCTGCCTCTCTTCACTTTTTGTATTGGCAAAAAACCATTTGATGATAATTCAACTCATTCATTTTATAACTGAGTGATTACTAGGGATTGAAAGATCATTGGACCAGCTGTCCAAATTAGTACAAAATAGCATCTGCAAGTTTGTTACATAATCGGACAAAATTGTTCAAACACTGCGTGCCAATTGTACTCTACCTTGTATATCAGGAACCTGGTCCATTTTAGTTTAGTTTCTCATCATGAAAACTAGATATATCTAAGTTCCAAAACTACGTAGCCAACGTAGGTTATGAGAGGTCATTCACCAATTGTGGACTAACACTCTCTTAGGGGTCACCCGCCAATAAAAGACTTTTATCCTAGACCTTTAAGACATCGACTTAGTGGATCCACACAACTAGTGTTTGTACCTGTGACAAAGTACTAATACCCTTCCAACTGAGGTTACAATTTGGACCTCGATTAGCTCAAATTGTGGCATATCAGTTAGACTACAATTTTAGTTCAGTATTCAGATCATATCAGCTTTAGTTTGCATGACCAAGTTTCAGTATATTAGTTATTCAATCATTCAATTCTATAGATTATTTCTGCACATGCTTTACTTGGTTTTATATTTCTTTTATATATTCGTGTATTCATGCTTAGTATCTATACATGACCCTCAGAATGGTTTTACAATCTATTTACCTTTAACTTAAGATTTACATATAGTTTCATTTTTCTAATGCTTTCAAGCTTACAATAATGTTTTCAGCTTATTATTTTGAAATTTTACTATGTCTTACTGCTTTTATGTAGAACAATGATTTAAATACATATTTAAGCTGATAGCTTATGTCTTAAGTTTTAAAGCATACATTAAGTATTTTCCATAATTTAGTGCATGTCTAATATACTCAGTACATTCAAAAGTACTGACCACATATATGCGTTTGTGGCTACATTCCTTCAAAATGCAGGTACTAAATATAGCCCACACAGTGGGGTCAGATAATTCATAACATTCAACTCGAAGATGATAAGTTCTCTTATTTTGTAGACTCAAGTTAGTTGCAGTTCCTGTATTTTATTTTCATTATTCTTATGTATTGATTAGGAATAGTTAGGTTTCATGTCCTGACTTCCTACTATTAGTATAGTAGAGGCTTCATACATGTACAGTCAGAGATATAATTTATAATTTAAGTTCCTCTTTCTTCGAGTGCTAGGTTTTGAATATTTTATCAGTTATGTATTAAAATAGCTTATCTCATGTTGATTATGCATCCACTTAGTAATTTAGAATATATATATATATATGTATGTATGTATGTATGCATGTTTATCAAATAAAATGTATATTTCAATAGATAGCTTATGTCTTTAATTTTAAAACATATATTAAGTATTTTCCATGATTTAGTGCATGTATCACATACTCAGTAAATTCCAAAGTTATGACCACATATATGTGTTTAAGGTTACATTCCTTCATTATGTAGGTACTAGATGTAGTCCATACACTAGGGTCAAATATCTCACAACATTCAGGAAACAGATAATGAGTTCTCTTATTTCGAGGACTCAAGTCAATTGCCGTTCATGAATTTTTTTATTATTCTTATGTATTTATTAGGGATAGTTGGGGTCATGTCCCGGCTACCTATAGTTATTATAGTAGAGGTTTCATAGATGTACAGTCAGAGTCAAAATTTGTAATTTAAGTTCCCCCCTCTTTCTCTCAAATTGTTGTGTTGTGAACATTTTATCAATTATGTATTAAAACAACTTATCTCATGTGGATTATGCTTCAAATCAGTTATTTAGAATGTATGTATATATATATATATATATATATGTTTTAAATTAGTTGCTCAACTATCATGCCAGTACATAGGTTCGATTGGAATCATTTGTGGTTCGAAGAACCTTGTTACGACTAGGGGGTAGTCTCAAGTCCTGACAAACTTTGTATTAGAGGCCATAGTTAAAGTGTCCTAGGGTGACTATGAAGCCATGTATTGTAGAGTCTTGCATAATATTACAAAGACGTCTATACATTTTTTTGAGTGGCTACAGGGCATTTAAGAAATGTTCCCCTTTTTTCATATCTCAGTTCGAACTGTAGAGATGTTATTTAAGAAACTTATGAAGATTCTTATATTAATTAATTCATGTCAAATTTACCTTATTTTTGAGGTAATAAAAATAGTCAAGCTTAAATTCCTACTGATAGAGTTTCCTCAAATAATTTCCATAGACAGTCATGAGATTGCATGTACGCTCAAAAGGATCCAATCATTGACTTTAAGTCCAAAAGTTTGAAAGAGTTCTTTCTTATTTATGAAAATCATGCATTGAGACAAGGTTAAATGTTCCCTTAGATCCCTTCTTAGAATCCTATGATAACATATGATCTAGAGTAAGAAATATCAACCTAGAAGTTTAGCAGTAGTAAAGCGGGGGTAGTGTTTATCTGAATTTAGTAGGTTATGTATCCATGGAGCCAAAAGGGTGTTGTGTAGTTTGTTTAATAGCACTTTAAGAGAGATTTATTAGTTAAGGGAGACTTAGAATATGTTAATGATTTAGTCAGGATAGAGATTAGACAGTGACCATAATGATAGAGAAACATATTAAGGTTGAGTATGTTCATAGAATTTTAGGTGGATTAGTGTTTCATGATTCCTATAGAAGTAATTAGTGGGTATTAGTGTATGAGAAGTTATGTGGATATCCATTTTATGTGTTAGACTCTAAGTTTGAATTTTTGATGGTTGAGATAATATAAAGAAGAGTTTAAAGATTCTAAGCTATTGAGTGTTTAAGTTATTATACGATGATTATTAGGGATGTAGAAATCTAAGAGTTCCATCTCAGAAGGATGTACTAGTAGGGGTTTTTACATTTTATGATATAGTCTTTTAGGGTGAGTTTAACATTTTCGTGTAAAGTTATATCTCGGGCTCTAGAGTAAAGTGGTTGTAGTCCATTTTAGTGTTTACTAAAGGGGTGCACAAACTTAGAATGATGACTGAAATATAATGGGGAGATTATAGAACAAGGAACCATGTCAAGTTTTCAGATTCTAGTAGTGATGTTAGTAAGTTTTAGAACAACAATAGGGGAGGAAGATACCCAATATATTTTTATCTCAATGCAAATTTTTGTACTTTAGTATTGCGACATCTACTCATGCCTTATAATTTAGCTCTATGATCTGAGCTCATATTCATGCATTTTCCATAGAATAATATGCACTCCTAGTTCCTCGTATAAGGAGCTCCAATTTACTCAAAAGTACAAATCATATTCCATGAATTTATGAACTCCAAAACTTAAGTCATGCAGCTTATGATTCATGTACTCATGCTTTACAGTATGCTCAGTTCTCATAAATTATAGTGCACCCTTAATGACCAGTGAAAATTCACATTATTCTATGAATGTCCTCATATTTGATATATTTAATGAATCCATTCCATTGATACTCTATTCCT
>NW_025836819.1:0-1926 GCF_002878395.1 Capsicum annuum | reverse complement strand
TGGGCTCTTCTGTAGAGAATTGATTGGAATGTTTGTATTTTTAGGACAAGCAAATGGAAGCTCTTGTCGAGAAGCTTTGCAAAAGATTTTGTGGAGTTACTGGTATGGAATTTGAAAATTGTTTTGATTTATTTCCGTGAAGAATTTGTGTAATATGATCAACTATTAGAAGAAGCTAAGAGAGAAAATATATTGGGTACTTTTAGTTTGCAACGATATCTTTTCCCTAAGTTTACACTATGCTAAGCTCTAGAAGTTATTCTGCCCTTTGGTTTGGTCTGTTTACATATACTTTCTTGAAACTAAATGTGAAAATATGTATGTCTCTTTATTTTTGCCCCTAAACTTGACATTAAGGTTTACCACAACTTTCTGTGAGGTTTCACGGTTATGTGGATAAATCACGATACCAACTTGCTCCACTTGCTATTGCTAGCCAAGTCGTGCAGTTTACTGTCAGATTTTATAGTTCTTTCTCTAGTTAATCCTATGTGATTTACATTTCAGAGATGTGGTAGTTGTCAACTTTGAGTTGTGGTTCTGCACGTTTCAAAGGTTCTGATATACTTATTTGAGATTGTTTTAGAAGTTGCCAGTCTTTCAGTACTATTTGGTACCACGGCTTTGTGGATGCTTCATCTGATATTTGCTTTCATACTCAGCTTTTATGCTATTATGCAAAGCGTGTTTACAGTATTTCTAGGAGTACCTTTCCAAAAATTTAAAAGAAAAATTATAATTAGAAGATCTTTGAATGAATAGATTTTAGTGAGTTTCTGATTTGCTATTTGAATTATCACCAGAGAAACTTCTACATGTTAACATGCTCTTTTATGCATATATTAGGCTATACGAGTACATATCCTATTGCCTATCTAAGCTATCATACACTGATAAGAGCATGAGAAAGCTGATAGAGTTGATTAAAACGTATGAACGAACGTGCCTTATCTGAAGACGCTGTGATGGAGAATTTTCAAACTATTATCAACAAGGTAAAATTTGTTGTGGCATCACAAGGATGTTGGCTTGGACTAGTTTTTGGAAGTTATTGGGAATTGATTTCACAGTGTTAAAGCTTTATTTGCCTGTTTGAATGTCTTCAATTTGGGGAATAAGTTTGTTAAACCTGAACTCAAATCATGCATTGAGGAGTTTGAGGAAAAGTTGAATAAGTTCCACATCAAGAGGAAGGAACAAGAAATTACTGCCAAAAATGCTCAAAGCCATCAACAGAAAGTGGACAGCATGGAGAGCATCACGGTGGCTCAAAAAGAAGAAGAAGACAAAATAGATGAATCTGAAATTACAGAAGGTAATTTTCTCCTAGTCAATTGCCTGTTCATTCAGCTATTACTATTTCATGTTTTATTTACAAGGTTCTCATTTTGAAACTTTTATGACGGAGGGAATCAGAGCTTCATGCTTGTCTCTATGAGTTATATGGTTCATTTATGTTTTAATTCCTGCGAAAGAATTTAAAAACAATGTAGAGGAGGTAGCAGCTATTAGAAGACATCATGTCGTAGTACCTTATATCGATAGTTGATCCTTCACTACTATTCTTTTTAAAAATCCATATGATGGGGGTTTTCAGAATTTGGTACACTTAAGATGTAGATACTGATAAGAAGGCTCTCAATTCATTTGGCGAGAGAGATGGAAATATATAAAAAGGCTAGAAGCAAAATGGATTGAGAAAACTTACAAAGTCAATGTGCAAAGATGGTGCAGATTGTTGTATCTGCTGCATTTCTGATGATCTATGATGGGAAGGGGCGGGCAACAATGCATTATTTGGTTCTCTTGAATGTTCTGTAACTTCATTTTCTTGATCATGTAACAGATTCTGAAGTCACTGAACCATCAACGGAAGCGGAAACAGAATGTTCCCCTTCAGAACCAGCATGTGCTGAGTCGGAATCA
>NW_025836818.1:0-1728 GCF_002878395.1 Capsicum annuum | reverse complement strand
TTGAGGTGCTTAGTTCTAGGTTCGACAGTGATTCTTCGGGCACGCTGTTCTATATCCTCTGTTGTGGTGAGTCCTCATGTTCTGAGGACGTGATGTCTAATGTTGGTTTCACAGAATTATTTACATTTAATAACTGAGTATGAGTCAGTTGGGGCATGTCTCAATGGCTCGCTATTTTTATTAATTTTCTTAGAGGCTTGTCACACTAGTATAGATATTGGGAGTTGACTAATAAGTCATATTTTGTTATCTCTCTAAAATTCTTTTATTCTTTAATGATGATTACTCTGTTGATATTTGAGGGTTATTTATGAAAACCCCGTTGATTTGTGTTGAACTTAATAAAAATGGCTCAAAGGGTTAGCTTGGGGCTACTAATAGCGTCAAGCACCGTGTAATGCTCTGGGACCTATTTTTTGGGGCGTTACAAACTTAGTATCAGGGCCTAAGTTTTTAAGGTGTCCTAGGGAGTCTGACAAGCCGCGTTAAGTAGATTCTTGATTATCGATGTGTAGCGCGCCACATCTATGAGCAATAGGCTACAAGACGTTTTAGGAAAAAATGTGATTCTTTCTTTCAGAAGTCTATCGTGCTTAAAGTCTCTCTCTGCTATTGATTCGTGCTCTCCTCTTTCAGAAATATGCCTCCACATCGAGCAAAAAGAAATAATGATGGTTAGCAACCTCAACTCGCTGGCCCATTGAATAAAAATGTGTCTCATGCTGAATTTTGGGTAGCCTTTCAGGTGCTGGCCCAAGCTATTACTACAAATATTAAGGCCTACCCGGCCCTAGCTCTACAGCAGCAAGGAAGTGATTCAGCTGCTGCCAGGATCCATGACTTCATGCGGATAAATCCACTAGAATTCTATGGGTCCAAGTCTGATGAGGATCCACGGTTTTTTTTTAGAAGAGGTGCGGAAGATTACTCAGGTGATGCATGTATCTGAGGAACATAGTATAGAGTTGGCTGCGTATAGGTTGAAAGACCTTGCTTATGATTGGGTTGTTGCTTGGAGGAAAGGTAGAGGTGAGGGAGCTGTCCCTACAACTTGGCAAGAGTTCCATCTCCCTTTGAAGATGAGGGAGGTGAAGGTGAAAGAGTTTATGAACCTATGACAGGGCTCTGTGACTGTTAGGGAGTACTGTCTAAAGTTCAATTAGTTGGCCAAGTATGCTCCTGACTTAGTAGCTGATAATCGGGCTAGTATGAGTAAGTTTGTCACTGGAGTATCTAGTTATGTGGTTAAGGAGTGTAGGTCTATTATGCTGAATAGTGAGATGAATCTTTCTAGGCTGATGACTCATGCCCAACAGATTGAGGCAGACAAGATTAAGTAAAGAGATAGAATGAGAGAGAATAAGAGAGCTAGGTCCGAGCAGCACGAACAGGGTTAGACTAGATCACAGGGAGGGAGTCGCCCTCAGTATCAGGATCATTCGTCTATGCCAGCATCATCATCTGCTAGTGCTTCTGTGTCTAGAGGTAGGCAGGAGCAAAGTAGCAGGTCATATGCATCCAGGTCCCAGTACAGTGCTGGTAGTAAGCCAAATCATCCCCTGTGTCCTAAGTGTGGTAGGTCTCATTTGGGTGAGTGTTGGAGTGAGAAGAGGGGCTGTTTCTAGTGTGGTGACATGGGTCACAGAGTTAGAGATTGTCCACAGGATGGACAAGGGTGTCGTGACTATCGCCCTCAGACCCAGACTCAGACTGTTAGTGCTCCAGTTC
>NW_025836817.1:0-1445 GCF_002878395.1 Capsicum annuum | reverse complement strand
CCAAAACTCACATTTAGAGAACTTTGCATAAAGCTTACAATCACGAAAATCCTGCAATGTCTGTCGTAAGTGATTGGCATGGTCCTCTTCTGATCTAGAATAAACAAGAATATCATCTATAAAAACTATCACAAATACATCCGGGAATGGCTTAAACACCCTATTCATCAAATCCATAAAAGCTGCGGGTGCATTTGTTAGCCCAAATGACATAACTAGAAACTCATAATGACCATACCGTGTTCGAAAAGCTGTCTTGGGTATATCCTTCTCTTTAACCCTCACTTGGTGGTAACCTGACCTCAAATCAATCTTAGAAAAGCACTTGATGCCCTGTAACTAATCAAATAAATCATTAATTCTTGGGAGAGGATATTTATTCTTAATAGTCACCTTATTCAATTGTCGATAATCAATACACATCCTCAGCGAGCCATCCTTTTTGCGCACAAATAACACTGGTGCTCCCCAGGGGGACATACTAGGCCTTATGAATCCCTTCTCTAGCAAATCTTTCAATTGCTCTTTCAATTCTCGTAATTCAGTTGGGGCCATTCTATACGGAGGAATGGAGATTGGTTGGGTGCCTTGTATTACATCAATACCAAACTCTACTTCTCGTTCAGGAGGCAAACCTGGAAGATCTTCAGGAAATACATCAGAAAATTCATTTACCACCGGAACAACATGAAGAGTTGGTGGCTCCACTTCTGTATCCCTTACTCTAACTAAATGATATATGTATCCCTTGGAAATCATTCTTCTCGCCTTAAAATAAGAAATAAATCTACCTCTTGGCGCGCTAATTTCACCTTTCCATTCAAGGACTGATTTATTTGGAAAATGGAAATATACCTTTTTCGTGCAACAATCAATTGTGGCATAACAAGATGCCAACCAGTCCATACCCATTATAACATCAAAATCTATCATTTCTAACTCCACAAGATCAGCCATCGTATCACGACCACAAACAGTTACTATGCAGTTTCGATAAACCCTTCTAGCTATAATAGATTCCCCAACCGGTGTGGACACTTCAAATGGCTTAACTAACAGTTCGGGTGTTCTTTCGAACTTTCCAGCAACCAATGGAGTAACATAACATAATATAGAATCGGGACCAATTAAGGCATATAAATCGAATGAAAAGATAGACAACGTACCCGTAACCACATCTGGGGAAGCCTCTAAATTCCGTCGATCCGCTAGAGCATACGTATGATTTTGAGCCCCGCTAGAACTCGTGGCTCCTCTATCACCTCTAACACGACCCATTGGTTATGCACCCCTTCCTGAATAAGGCATTGATGATGATGATGCAACAAATGACCCCGTAGGTCATGCCATACCCCCTATGCCCCTTCGTGGGCATTCTCTCATCATATGCCCCGACATACCGCACCAAAAGCAAACATTGGTCCCCAGCCGACATGCGCCCAAAT
>NW_025836816.1:0-1004 GCF_002878395.1 Capsicum annuum | reverse complement strand
CAAGTAAAAAGAAGAAAATTAACCTTCTTGATTTACCTGATGAAGCCAAAGAGAAACTCTTCTCCATTATGGAAGACCTGCGATTGCTGTAGATGTGGAAGGAATGTCTTCTCCCGGGAAAGACATAGGCTCCTGGAGATGATCAGCTGGAAGGCTGATTTCAGGAACTGCAGGGGAAAGAGCTTTGGGTGAAGCTGTGTGTAAGACTTGTTCAGTTAGAACGTGTAGTTCAACTTGATCAAGTCGGGCTTTCAGAGTCTTGATTTCTCCCTTGAGAGTGGAGATTTCCCCTTTGAGGTCTGCTATAGAGGGCTCAGAGGGAGGATTGAATTTAGCCATTACTCTTGTCATAGAGAAAGGCTGAACCATGGGTTTCGGTTTAGAAGTGCCTTCGTCAGAAGAAAGCACAAGCCGTTTGAGTTCTTGAAGATACTTATGTCTAAGTTCTTCGTCATCTATATGTTCGATAACGTCGAACAGGATTTCTTTAGGTTTGTCTGTAATGACATTGATGGTTTTGCGGGAGCAAGTACAGAAAGTGCCATTGCACTCGCAATCTTGCCCAGATTGGGAGTTATCGGACTCATAAGCGGCGTTGATGTAATCTTCGTCGCTATAGTCATCTTCTGAAGAAGAATAAGAGTCTGATGCTTCAGAGGGGTCTTCCATTATGGAGAAGAGCTTTTCTTTGGCTTCATCAGGCAAATCTAGAAGATTAATCTTCTTCTTTTTACTTGATGTGCAGTCTTTTGCTCTATGGCCAGATTTTCCGCAAGTCCAGCAGGTATCTTTGGACTTTGAGGAAGATTTGCGTCTGGTTTTACGACGAGGTTTGCTTGACTCTTTATAGGAGCTTGACTCCTTATAGGAAGTCTTTCGTTTAGGATAAGACCTTTTATGACGCTTTGGAGGAGTTCTTTTATGCCTCTTGCTTTCATTGAGTTCTTTTATGCCTCTTTCGATCGAAGTAGAACACTCACTGGATAACAACAATCCAGATTATA
>NW_025836815.1:0-1856 GCF_002878395.1 Capsicum annuum | reverse complement strand
AGTGACTGAAAGAGCTGATGCGGCATGATCGCGATTATAAGCGTCCTATTTAGTTTAGGGATTTAGGGACTAGGCCTGTTGAGGGACTGAGATGATTCATCTTAGTCTTAGTATGCCGGGTATGTCTTTGGCCAAGCCCAGGGATTGACAAATCTATAGTGGCCGGTCTATCTTCTTCTGGGCGAGCTGCGGAGCTACTTTTTTCTTTCTTTCATTCCATCTGTCTTGCTTGATTGGTTAAAGAGAGCGCTTTGATAAGACTATTCCACAGAGAGTGTGGCTAAACACTTCTTCACCTTTCGGCCTTCAAAGGAATGGTCGGAACTTTGATCCCGATTAGATAGTTGCATTCTTCTCCTCTCTCTATTTTGGCTTGGGGCACTATTAGGCTCATCTCTCTGAGTTCGAGCGGTTGAACTCCTCTATTCATCTATCAATCTCGTTTATGAATGTTATGATGGCCAGGCATAGTCGGAACTTTTTCGTAGGCAGCTCTCGAGGCAGTGGCTTGAAACTAATCTCCCGCAGTCACCCACCATGATCGGAGCTGAGATGATTCATACTAGCTTGGTTAGGTCAATATCTGTACCATCGCTTCTATTTGATGTAATATAGTATAGAAGCTGAAGGCGAGAAATCATCAATTAAAGTACATGCAGCTTCCCTGGCCTAAATGATGGAACTCCAGCAAGAAATCTATTAAAGACATGGTGCTGGGTTAGCCGAAAATCAAAGTTTTTCTGGTCCCTGAAAAATTCGCTTTTTATGATTACATTGGCAATAATCCAGAAAGTGGATCTATTTCGTTTTTTTCTCTTTTAAGAAAAGGAAAATCTTATTTCCCGGATCATTGTACATTTCAATTTGAATTAGGCATTCTGTGTCCAACTCTAAGTAGTCCTTACCTACATATGCATCTGATCATATATGTATTATCTATTCCGACAAATAATACAAAAGAACGAGGTTTGGATGCGCTTCTGTCCTTAAAGGGAGTTCGCCGAGGGTGAGAACGAGAATCGAATCGATTGAATCACAAAGATCTATTCACTTATATATATAGAAGAAGAGGAGTATCATCATTCCAAAGTCCTACTTCAAAGTCATAAATGGTAATAATAATTAGGTTAGGTAGCTGATCAAATATTAAGAACATGCCCAGAAGAAAACAAAAGAAGATGGTCTTGTTTTTTCCTTTTCTATTTTCTGGATAACTTTGTATATGAGAATTGGGGAAAGCAAAGGAAATACTAGTATATAGTACTCCATAGGTAATACAGTAGTAGTTTTCCGATGAGAAAAAACAGCACAAGAGCCAAAGCTCACCAGATGTTTCTGAAGTCATTCACTACCCAAAGCAAAAGGTAACTCCAGTCTAGAGAGCTCTAGTGTATTACAGTAGCATAGAGGTTTTCCGTATATTTGATCTAAAGCTTCTAGAGCACCGGTTTCAAAGAGGATGCTGACGTTTCTCGAAGAAAGGTGGCCATGCAAAAGAAGGTCAATCTTTTGCTCCTTTATTCATGAGTTGCTCATCTATATGGAACTCCAGTGACCAACTAGAACATGCTCCCTCTAAGAAGACTAGAGTGGAATCTGCATTGAAACATCACTCCGATATCAAGAAATTAGAATCCGAGTTCCAAGATCAGGATTCAACTTCTACTCTGTCAACTGGTCAATCTAATCATGTGGAGGCTGCAATGGGAAAAAGCAAGACCGTTCTGCAAAATTTGACAGCTCATCCAGGTTGGGGTGGAATTTTAGATGTGCAAGAAGAGAGTGGAACAAAGGCATCCCTATCAGGCAAAAGTGCCACCAACACTCTTCCTCAGCCGCAAGTGCATCATGATCAT
>NW_025836814.1:0-1108 GCF_002878395.1 Capsicum annuum | reverse complement strand
GCTACCCAAGTGGGCGTTTCGCGTCCGTGATCGGCCTCCTCAACTGTGTATCGATCAGAATTGGCATCTTGTTCAGACAAAAGGGGAGAAGTTGGATCTGAAACTTCTTACATGCCAGCGCTACTGCTGTAGTGGGAGGCGAGGTCAACGGTAAGTGGACGAGAAAATTCCACATGTAGAATGGAAAGACCTGGGCTGCAAGTGAGTGCAATGGGGATAGTGAGAAGAGATATATTTTACATCAAGCTTCAAAGGATCCATCAGCAGCAGCTCAAGTTTCTCATGTACGGTTCTGTAGAGTGGCAGTAAGGGTTCTCCTCTGTATCCCGGAAGGGAATGCAACAATAGAGAAAGATTCTAACTTCACTTGCACTGACCAACATCTTACGATGAGACATCGGGCTACCTGGCAAGAGTCAATAAATTGAATCAATAGACTCTTATCGAATCCTCTGTGAGTGAGGGTACTCCATTTGGAAGCCTCACGAATAATCTCATTACCTTCCCGAGCACGGGATTCCTAGTTTAGGTAGACAAAGAAAAGTCAAAATCGAAGGAGGAAGCCATGAATGGAGGCACTCCCAATCCACTTGTTGCTCGAAAGCATATTGACCCAACATAAATTCTCAGAAAATATTCATTAGAATTTTATTTTATTAAATTAAATTTATTAATTTTGTAATTTAAATATTTAAAGTTCAGTTTAAATATTAGTATTTCTATATAAGGAAAAAGTAATTTAAAATTTAAATTTTCTAAATTAAATAATTAAATAAAAAGATTTTTTTTTATATAAAAGTTAATTAAAACAATAAAATTGATTTACTTTAAATATTTAGTTTTAGTTAATTTAGATAATTTTTTATTTTGTGATAATTTATACTGCACCGATAAAATTTTGAGAGCTGAATAGAACTTTTACCTATTTTTGAAAAAGTATTTTAACTTGTTAATTATTGTGGTTTATAATGATCTACATTCTACGATATGAGATATTTGGTAGAGATTAAGGTTATAAGGTAATAAAGTTGTTTACTAATATAAGGTTATAAGGTTCAACCGTTGTCGTTAAGGTCATAAGGTTATAAGGTTGTTTACTAATATAAGG
>NW_025836813.1:0-1419 GCF_002878395.1 Capsicum annuum | reverse complement strand
AAGGGAGAAAATGAGGTGAATGAAGTGCCTAGTGCTTATAGTAACTTTGGAGATGATGTAGGACCTCGTGATGGATCTTATGATGATGTTGGGGCATGTGAGGAGTCTTACACTTCTTACTCCGAACCTAGATTTGGTGTTAGGTATAACCCTTTTGTTCGCAAAGCTTATGAGAGCTATGATGAGAGTACACGTGAGGAGTATGAAGATCCATATTCTCCACCTTGTAGTACTTCTTATCAAAGTCGATATAGTGTGAATGGTTATACTAGCTCTAGTGGAGGTTGTCCAATGAGAAGAAGAGGGCATGCATCTCCAAAACCAAGGCATACTCGTATGCCTTACAATATTGATCCAAGAAGGAGTGTACACTCCGAAAAGGTGACCATGTGTGGGATACCGGGCTGCCTCATTGTGCTAAATGATACGTACTATAGAAACTACATCGTTCCATCCATGGTTGACTACTTGGGGTTGTTTCGTGAGCCTTTACTTGTTCCATACTTATTGGTCGGGTTTAAGGTTACCGAGTGGGTCAAGGTTGTCTTCTCCCAATTTGAATATCATGAGGAGGTGTGGTGCGATATTCTTCCATTGACATACAGTCATGTATGCTTAGGTGCCAATTGATTTGCACAACATAGAGTTCCAAACGTGCAAAATTGGCCAAATATTATAAGAGACCAATAGGGGAATCGCCTCATGACTTACTTGCTGCCCAAGCCACGAAGAGAAATGCCTACCTACTCCAATCCAAATTATTATGAGAGACAAAAGATTGAGAGGAGTAAGGGAGTACAGGGTGGTAATTCGAGAGTGGAAAAAGGAGAGGTTGTGTGGAGCAAAGTGAGAGGATTACCACCAAACCATGCTAACATTGGTTGTCCTTCTATTTCTAAGGATATTTGTGTAGGTACCAACATGGCAAGCGAAGAAGAACAATGCCAAAAGGAAGTTGCTGCCCAAACTTTTGGAGGACCTTCACACCATGATAAAGAAGAATCTACTCAAGGACTTCAAGGTAAAATGACAAACTCTTACACTTTTGTACATGTGAATGATAATTGTGTGGCTAGTAGCCCATTGAGTGTGAATTGTAGCTTGCCTATATGTGAGTGTATTGTTTCTTTGCCACTTGATGATGATGTACATGTTGTGAGTGTGGATACACTAGTTGATCCTATTGATGACCGAATAGACTCTTCTTGTAAGATCGATTTATGTCCACCTAGTGTTGAAACCATTATGTTGAATGAAAGTACATTATCTTTTGAAATTTGTGTTGATCAACTTATGTGTGAAAATTACCCACCACTTGAGGATGTGTATGATGTAATTAATGAACTTCAAGTGTGTGATGATGTTGAAAATGTTGATCAAAGTGAGAATGAACCCCAAGAAGAGCTCTCGGGTTCATTC
>NW_025836812.1:0-1095 GCF_002878395.1 Capsicum annuum | reverse complement strand
TAAACTTAACTATTTTCAAGCAACTAAGTCACCTAACAAACCACATCCAAAACAAAAAAATCCCCTTTAAAGTCCCTAAACCTAACCATTTTCAAGCAACTAAGTATCCAAACAAAACCACCTTCAAAACACAAAATCCCCTTCAAAGACTCTAGACTTAACCATTTTAAAGCATCTAAGTCACCTACGAAACCACATTCAAAATATAAAAATGCCCTTAAAAGTCCCTAGACTTAACCATTTTTAAGCAACTAAGTCACCTAACAAACCACATTAAAAAAAAATATTCTATTTAAAGTCCCTACACTTAACCATTTTCAAGCAATTAAGTATCTAAACAAAACCACATTTAAAATAAAAAATTCCCTTCAAAGTCCCTAGACTCAAAATTTTTCAGTCAACAAAGTTACCTAGCAAACCACATTCAAAACAAAAAAATCCCTTTTAAAGTCCCTAGACTTAACCATTTTCAACCAACTAACTCACCAAACAAACCACATTCAAAATAAAAAAATCCCCTTTGAAATCCTTAGACGTAACCATTTTCAAGCAACTAAGTCACCTAACAAACCACATTCAAAAAACAAAATCCCCTTCAAAGTCCCTAGACTTAACCATTTTCAAGCATCTAAGTCACCTACCAAACCACATTCAAAATAAAAAAATGCCCTTCAAAGTCTCTAGACTTAACCATTTTTAAGCAACTAAGTCACCTAACAAACCACATTCAAAACAAAAAAAATTCTATTCAAAGTCCCTAGGCTTAACCATTTTCAAGCAATTAAGTATCCAAACGAAACCACATTCAAAACAAAAAATTCCCTTCAAAGTCCCTAGACTCAACCATTTTCAGTCAACAAAGTTACCTAACAAACTACATTCAAAACAAAAAAAATACCCTTTAAAGTCCCTAGACTTAACCATTTTAAACTAACTAAGTCACCAAACAAATCACAACCATAAAAAAAAAATCCTATATAAATCCCTAGACTTAACCATTTTCAAGCAACTAAGTATCAAAACAAAAACACATTCAAAACACAAAATCCCCTTCAAAGTCCCTAGACTTAACCATTTTTAAGTACCTAAGTCACC
>NW_025836811.1:0-1773 GCF_002878395.1 Capsicum annuum | reverse complement strand
AATCATCAATTCAATAGTATATCACCATATCCACCTTCCATAACTCAATTACCATATCTACCTTCCATAACTCAATTACCATATCCACCTTCTATAATTCAATACAACCAAACCATGAAAAACAGTCCATAATCCTATTTCTATCACCTTTCAATAACAACCAATACATATAATCCTCTATCACACATATACATATGGAAAAGAACAAACGCAAACAATAATCATACCTTAGAATTCACCTCTTGATTATGCAATCCTGTTTGCACAAATAATAGGTGCCGTTCGAAGCTCTCGAGATGACAAACGCAGTTATCAAATTACTTTGGAATTTCTACGGTTGAATCAAAAGTAATTTAAAGGTCAAATTTGGCTAGGGTTTGTTCTTCCTCAATGATTGATGATGAAAATGAGTTTTTGAACTCATATACATGTATATATACACATATTCCCGTCCATAATATAATAGAAAATGACCAAAACGCCTTTAAAATTTAAATAATGTCAAATCTGTCCTTTGGTGGACTGTTTTGATAAGCTAAAGTAGATCGACCATAACTCTTTGCTCCGATATCAAATTTGGGTGAAATTGGTATCGTTGGAAGAATAATTCAAAGGGCTTTCATTTCATATAAAGTAGGCCACCTAGTTCATCCTGTACAAGGAGTTATGGTCGTTTAAAGTTGACCCTAAAAATTTGTTTTGATAGGCTGAAGTAAAACGAGTATAACTCTTTACTCAGATGTTGGATTTGGATGAAACCAATTGTATTGGAAAGAAGACTCAAAGATCTTTCTTTTCATAGGTCGCAGCTCTCCCAGTTCATTATATTAAGGGAGATATGATCATTCGAAGTTGACCCAAAAATTTGGCTGGCCTCAGTAGTTTGTGTGCAGGAAATTTTCCTGCACATTTACTATTCCCAAATATCCCGACCACCATTTTATAATTTCGAACGTGCTTGATTATATCCGAAACCTATCCGTTTTTGGAAATATTTATATCATTTGAAAAGTTATTCAATAACCTTCGCATGGAACCATCGATGGGCAAATTCCGATATAAATAAAATAAAAAAATTAATTCCATATAAATAAGACCAATACACGTACTTGAATACGCCAATACACGTACTTAAATACAGGGTGTTACATCCTTCCCCCTTTTAGGACATTCGTCCTCGAATGTTAGCGTAGTTATTCAACCGAATCAAGTTCAAGTCCATCATTAATATTCACATCATCACCTAAATACCATGCATATATAAAAAAACTTACTTGTTAATGTTCTAACTTCGTTTCTTGAACTTCCTCTTCATCTTTAAATAAATGAGGGTACTTAGATTTCATTGCTTCCTCAACTTCCCATGTAATCTCTTCCCTTTGACAAATTCACCAACGTACTTTCACAGATGCTATCTCTTTATTTCTTATCTTCTTAACTTGGTGATCTAGAATAGCAATAGGCACTTCCTCATAGGTAAGATCTTCTGCAACTTGCACATCCTCAGTAGAAGTGATATGTGATGGATCTCCGATGCACTTTCGAAGCATTAACACATGAAATACCGGATGTACTGATAAGTGCTCTTGGGGTAGCTCTAATTCATATGCAACTTGTCCAAACCTTCGAGTGATCTTATACAAGCCTTTATAATGTGGACTCAACTTCCCTTTCTTGCCAAATCTCATTACCCCTTTCATTGGTGATACCTTCAAAAATATCCAATCACCTATAGAAAACTCTAGCCCTCTCCTTCTACTATCCGCATATGAC
>NW_025836810.1:0-1081 GCF_002878395.1 Capsicum annuum | reverse complement strand
TGATTATCGGCAATTAAATAAGGTGACTATTAAGAATAAATATCCTCTCCCAAGAATTGATGATTTATTTGATCAGTTACAGGGCGCCAAGTGCTTTTCTAAGATTGATTTGAGGTCAGGTTACCACCAAGTGAGGGTCAAAGAGAAGGATATACCCAAGACAGCTTTCCGAACACGGTATGGTTATTATGAGTTTCTAGTTATTTCATTTGGGCTAACAAATGCACCCTCAACTTTTATGGATCTGATGAATAGGGTGTTTAAGCCATTCCTAGATGTATTTGTGATAGTTTTTATAGATGATATTCTAGTTTATTCTAGATTAGAAGAGGACCACGCCAATCACTTACGACAGGCATTGCAGACTCTTCGTGATTGTAAGTTTTATGCAAAGTTTTCTAAATGTGAGTTTTGGTTAAAGTCGGTGGCATTTTTGGGTCATATTGTATCTAGTGAAGGGATAAAGGTTGATGCTGAAAAGATAGAAGATGTGAAGAACTTGCCAAGGCCCACAACGCCTACGGAGATTCATATCTTTCTCAGGTTGGCTAGTTATTATAGAAGGTTTGTTGAAGGTTTTTCTTCCATTTCAGCACCCTTAACCAAGCTATGGAATGATGCCTGTGAGAAGATTTTTAAAGATTTAAAGAACAAGGTGATTTCTATACCCGTGTTGGCACTTCCAGAAGGCACCGAAGGGTATACAGTGTATTGTGATGCTTTCATAATTGGTTTAGGATGTGTATTGATGCAGCATGGTAAGGTAATAGCATATGCTTCTAGACAATTGCGGCCACATGAGAAAAATTATCCTACACACGATCTTAAGCTAGCAGTAGTTATTTTTGCTTTAAAGATATGGAGCCACTACTTATATGGGGTTCATGTTGATATATATATACTGACCATAAGAGCTTGCAATATATTTTTAATCAGAAGGATTTAAATTTAAGGCAGTGGAGATGGCTTGAACTATTAAAGGACTACGATGTTGATATCTTATACCATCCAGGGAAAGCAAATGTGGTAGCTGGTACGTTAAGTCATAAGGCTATGATGGCGCCTATAGAAAGGCAAGGGA
>NW_025836809.1:99549-118474 GCF_002878395.1 Capsicum annuum | reverse complement strand
TAGCTCGTATCCTATTTAAGATCCATTTGTTCTAGCGCAAAATGATACACAAGTGTATTATGCTCTTTATTCGTTGCGCAATGACAAGTCTGATTGGTGGGCTGTAATCAAAACAAAGCCTATAGGCTGGGTGGAAGTTGAGAATGTGCTAGAGACTGCGTATCAAAATGAAATGCAGATTGATCACTAGCTAGTTAACATTGAATTAGTGGATGGTTTGAATCATCCAAAAAATATATTTGAAGAATTTAATATTGCGGAAGAAGAGGCTGAGTGGGTAGGAGATGAGAAAACCTCCGAAGAGGGTGAATGGTTTAGTGGAGAGTCTTCAGAAGAGGAGGATTAGTTGTGTAGGTTGTATTTATTATGTATTGATGTCTTTATGCTTTGTACTATATATTTACCTTTATGCTTCTTGTTTAAGATTGATATGTAATATATAGTTTTACTTTGTTGTTTCTACTTTCTCACGATTTATATAGTAACAAAAATATTTTTTTCTACATCTCGTGTTGTTGGAGCTATTTAAAATGTGAATTAGTAACTTGAAATTATTTACTTGGAATGTTTTCTTATACATTCATTTGTAGTAACTAACTACTTGTTAACTTAACATAATTTAGATGTCAGGCGGAGGTAACAAAGGTAAGGCAAAAGTTGATACTCTGAAACCAAAAAATAATAGACAACCTCCGCCTTATAGACGATCGATAGATATTCATATATCTGAGGGTCGATTTGCTGATGCGTCAGCACGATCCTCATATTCTAGGTCTTTCGAGGATTCGATACTTACTCCTATGTATGTGGGGCCACTACATGGGTCTACACTAACTCATTCTACTGCTATGATCATGCCACCGCCATCATAGTACTATCGAACAGCCACTGGCCCTTCCAGATGAGTACCATCATCGATAACCTCCTCCAGCAGTCACGCAGCTTCGCACAGTGATTCTGCTAGATCTATTGGGTTGTCGGATCTTCATCTTGGAGGTACTCCATCTGGTGCTTCAGATCTGCCCACGCCAGTACATCCACCATCACTTATTAGGCAGCTAGGAGACAAAGATAATTCTGGGAGGATTTATCTTGTTCCAGTTGTGAGAGGGTAAGATTTCTAAATATAATAACATTACTCATTTTTTCATTACTATATTATTATGCTCTATGACATTACTGTTTGATCTTGTGTTGTAGGTTTAGGCCGGATGCTTGAGTTGGACAAAAGGCGCGAATATACATTACTCAACACTTTAACGGCTACTGGACCAGCTGGTAAAAGGTACTAGAACTTGACAGGGAGAGAATGTTTGAAGAATTTAAGGAAAGGATTTAACTTATCGACTACTTATTAGCATTTTGTTAGAACAAAAGATTAAATATTATATTTTTGTTATAGAAATTCTACTGGTGGGATAATGCAAATACATTTCTTATAAAGAAGAACTTTTTCATAAGATATAGAGCCAGATTTAACGATCTCTTAGATGATGCTCGAAAGAAATTGGTAAAACGTAAGTGGATTCCTGAAGTCGCATGACAACTGTACCTTCGCCATTGGAGTAGCGCAGAATACCAATTGTTTTGTGAAAAAGGAAAGAAAGCCTAGGCATCATCCAAGGGTGGCTCCCTACATACTGTGGGTGCCAGAAGTACTCTTGCTGTGAAGGAAAAAATGGTATGTAACTTTTACAGTGTTAATTGTTTGTTTCTATTTAAATTTTTTTATTATTTGAACATTGATATTTAATGTTTTCATATGCAGGAAAAAGATAAGGGTAGGCGAATACCAACTGATGAGCTATTCGAGGAGACTCATACGAAAAAAAAAGGACCCGATTGATGAAGGTGTCTGGGTTGAAGCTCGTGCAAAAGTTGTCCATGTAAGAAACAAATTTTGAATTATAACTACTTTAATATTTTTTTTACTTTTAGTATTAACTTTACTTTAAATATAGGAAGAATATACGTGTCTTGTTGCTGAGTATCGTAGTAGTCAGCCTCCTGAAAGTCAGGGTGACCCAATACCCGAGCATGTAAAAGAGGAGTTATGGACAAAATCTGTGGGTCCTACAAATAGAGGCCATTTCTATGGATTCCACACAAATTTTTTTGGCGATAATATTAAGTGTTCGTCCGGCGATGCATACTCTAGCTCTTTAGTTGATAAGAAACCATTGAAAGACTACAATATACAGTTTCTCAACTCACTGAAGAGTTTGCTGAACAAAGAGAGAGGTTTGCTGAACAGAAAGAGAGGCAGAAGAAGATCGAGAAGGCAACAACATCACAAATCAAGATACTGCAGCAGGAGTTCAGCTCTTTCATTCAGACTGCCGGGGTTATTCCTTCGTTTCCTAGTGATGCAGTTCGGGCTGTAAAAGGTCTAGGCCTCCTGGATGATTTCAGCACGGATGATGATATGGAAGACGAGGACGAATTCGATGATGATGACTTTTATTTTTTTATTTTTGTATGTGTTGTATTTATTATTTAGACATTTTGTTGTTTGAAAGTATTTTTGTAGTTTTTTCATACTCACTTTTGTAGGATATTTTGTACGTGTTGTAGACTTTTGAAAGTATTTACGTTTAGTTTTTGATTGTTGTTGCTGTTGTATTGATTTGGTTACTACTGTATTGGATTGTTGTTGTTGCATTGTGTATTTGGGTTTTGATTTTTATTTTTAAAAAAATTCAGAAAAACCGACCACTTGTGGTCGGTTTTTCAATTTTTCCCCCAGAAAACCAACCACAAGTGGTCGGTTTTTGAATTTTAAATTAATTAATTAATTTAATAAAAAATTGATCACTTGTGGTGGGCTTTTTTTCCTAAAATTATTTTTTAGAATTTTAATAAAATAATAATGAATTTTTAAAAATATATATATATTTTTAAAAAAACCGACCACTTGTGGTCGATTTTTAAAAACCTACCACTTGTGGTCGATTTTTAAAAACCTACCACAAGTTTACCGACCACACACATGTGGTCGGTTTTCCTCTTTTTTTAGTAGTGTTTAGAGCACTTGTCGTTTCCTCTCTGACCATTATGATATCTCTTTTGACAGCTTGATAATAGTATTTGTTTTTGTATACATAAGACTGACACTAATACCTTACATCATGTATGTAGAGAAAATTGAAGAAGGTATCTTTTAAGTCTTGAATGAACGATTGGTGACATTGACCAATTTAAAGGGTCAAACATAATTAAAAAACTTGATTAGGTTAATTGTGGACTTGATTAATATTTTCTAAACTTTTTAATCTTTTCAAAAATACAAATTAACCCACACCCATAAAACTTCCCTCCCCCTGCAAATCAATCTCTCTCCCTGCTCTCTTTCTCTCGATAGTTTCTCTCTCTAACTTCTCCCAACCAACAACTTTTCAAATTTCTCCCTTCAATCTTGTGCAACTTCAACCTCTGGCAATAAATAGTTTTGAGTTCTTTCTCGTTCTTTTTTTACTTTCAACCGTCAGTCAACGTGACAACATTTTTCAGCGACAACAACTTTGAGTTTTTCATCGTTTCTTTTCGATTTTCACAAGTAAAAAATTAGGGCTTTTAAGTTATGACGAAAATGAGGAACTTGATTTGTTGGTGTTTGTTATTTTTTTATGTTCTTTGTTGTTTTTTTAATGTTTGTTATTTTTTAGTTGAATTTCTCATCTAAATGTATCTGCTACTGCTGTTTTTTAATAATGGATAAAACATGTAACGTGAATCCAACATATAAGTATTTGTTGCAACATATATGACTAATTTGTTGCATAGATTAGTAATCTGTTGCAATATATAACACTAATATGTTGCGCAGATTAGTAATTTGTTGCAACAACAGATTAGTAATATGTTGCAACATATATGACTAATTTGTTGCAACATATATGACTAATTTGTTGCAACAAATGAGTAATCTGTTGCAACATATATGACTAATCTGTTGCAACATATATGACTAATTTGTTGCAACAAATGAGTAATCTATTTCAACAGATTAGTCATATAGTGCAACAGATTGCTCACTTGTTGCAATAAATGACTTATATGTTGGATTCATGTTGCAGGTTCTATCCATTGTAGCAGTAGCAGATACACCAAATAAGAAATTCAACAAAAATTATAATTTTACTTACAAAATAAGCTATGAAGTAATGTCCAAGTGATATACGAACAAAATTTGACCTAATTTTTTTTTAAAAAAATTCAACAGGGGCACAACGAATAAGTAAAACACATGAAAAATTTCATGAAACAGGTAAAGAAGACAAAAATAATATACCATACATAAAATGCAAAAGGATCAAGGGGACAAACATTTGAGTTCTCCTAAAAACGTTTAAGCTCCCTAATATTTTAATTGCTTTCTAATAGTTGACCAATTTGTTACAACAGATTTTCTATCTGTTTGATAATTTCCAATAGATGAATCATCTGATACAACATGCTACTCATCTGTTGATTCAAATTAAGTAATTATTAGTAATAACTAAATTGATTTAGCTGAAATTAAAGACGTCTCTACGACAATGGGACAAACATTTGTGTTCTCCTAAAAATATCTGAGTTTCCTAGTATTTTAATTATTTTTCAAAAGATTATCTATTTGTTGTAGCAAGTTAGTCATCTATTGCGACAGATGTTTATAACAGGTTAGCCATTTGTTTATTCAAATTAAGCAATAATTAATAATAACTAAATTAATTTAATTAAAATTGAAGACAAGTCTTTAATACAAGACCTTAGACAAGGGAACAAATGTTTGAGTTCTCCTAAAAACATTTGAGCTTTAGTATTTTAAATTGCTTTTCAACACGAACTCGAAACCAAAATGAGTCACAGAATTTAAAAAGTGACCAAAATAGGCCACCTATTTAAAAAGTTACCAAAATAGGCTAAACGTAATAATTTATTACGTTTTCTAATTTTTTTCTTAACGTTCAACTAACGGAGTTGACTTTTACAAAAACGTAAGAATTTCTTACATTTTACATTTTTTTTGTAAGAATATAAAACGTAAGAATTTCTTACGTTTTACACGATAACGTAAGAATTTCTTACATTTTACTTTTTTTTTGTAAGAATATAAAACGTAAGAATTTCTTACATAATTTTATAAAAAAAATATAAAACGTAAGAATTTTTTAAGTTTTACACGATAACCGAGGAAAAAATACAATGAATTGTCAAATCAATTAAAAAGGTACTAAAAAAAAGAGGTGTTCAACATAACAAAAAGTTACGTTCTTAACTTTTTTATAGTAGTGTTCCCCCACTCACAATTCCTTTTTCCACAAATTTCCCATCACTTCTACTCTTTCCTTTTTTCACATATGATAATTATGAATTTTTTTATTAGTTAAATTTATTTATATTTTACATGTAGTTCAAATAATTTGTTTTTTCTAATAAATTTTTACGTTTTACATAAAAAAAATTAAAAAAGAAGTATCAATTACCTCATTAACTTAACAATTTTCTTGTTTTTATTATATATAAAAAAAATAATCACTTCTATCCTTAATTATCCGATTTCTCTTTAAAAAAAATTATACTTTTGAGTTTTTTCTCTACTCCAAAATAGTGAAATGTTGAATTATCGTCGATCAAATACTACTATATGCAAGAATTATATTTTTTTAGGAGTGTTCCTAAGAAAATATATTTTCTTATATTAATTTAGGAGTGCTCCTAAATTAAATTATGATTTTTTATTCCATTAATTATAATATGAAATGGATTTGTACATGTGAGTCTCCTCAATATCCTAATTGAAACACTAATTGAAAACTACGATGAATCACTATCCGAAAAAATTAATTTCATATTTTAACACACCCAAAAAATATAATTCTTGTATATAGTAGCATATTTGATCGACGATAATTCAAAATTTCACTATTTTAGAGTAGAGAAAAACTCAAAATTATAATTTTTTTTTTAGAGAGAAATTGGATAATTAAGGATAAAAGTGATTATTTTTTAATATAGAATAAATATAAGAAAATTGTTAAGTTAATGAGGTAATTGATACTTCTATGTTTTAAAATTTTTATGTAAAACGTAAAAGTTTATTACATTGAGGAAAAAATAAATTATTTGAACTACATGTAAAATATAAATAAATTGAACTAATCAAAAAATTCATAATTATCATATATAAAAAGAGAAAAAGGTAGAAGTGATGGAACATTTGTGAAAAAAGGAATTGTGGGTGGAGGACCACTGCTATAAAAAAGTTAAGAACATAACTTTTTGTTCTGTTGAACAACTTGTTTTTTAGTATCTTTTCAATTGATTTGATAATTCACTGCATTTTTTTCCTCGGTCATTATGTTAAACATAAGAAATTCTTACGTTTTATATTTTTTTTTATAAAATGTGAGAATTTTTTACGTTTTACAAAAAAAATGTGTAAAACGTAAGAAATTTTTACGTTTTTGTAAAAATCTACTCCGTTAGTTGATCGTTAAGAAAAAATAGAAAACATAATAAATTATTACATTTAGCCTATTTTGGTAACTTTTTAAACAGGTGACCTATTTTGTTCACTTTTTAAATTCTGTGACTCATTTTGGTTCTGAGTTATATCTTGTCTATTTAATAATTTCCAATAGATGAGTTATGTGTTGCAATAATTTAGTCATCTGTTGCAACAGATGTCTATATTTGTTGGATAATTTTCAATAGATGAGTTAGCTATTGCAACAGGTTAGTCATCTATTGCAACTGATGTCTATATATGTTTGGTTATTTTCAACAAATGTCTTTAACTATTTGGTCTTTTCCAACAGATTATTCATCTATTGCAACATGTTATTTGAAATCGTAATTGAACTTATCAATTCATCTTTAATTTTAGTTAAATCAATGTTGTTATTACTAATAATGTCTTAATTTGAATCATTTCAAATAAAATTGGTCAATTAACACTTTACTCAAGACGAATACACTTAGATGATCATGTAATTACTATGAAATTAATTGAAATCGTAATTAAATTATCAATTCATCTTTAATTTTAGTTAAATCAATTTAGTTATTACTGATAATTACTTAATTTTAATTATTTCAAATCAAATTGGTCAATTGATCATTCTACTTAAGACGAAACACTTAGTTGATCATGTAATTACTATAAAATTAATTGAAATTGTAAGTGAACTTACTAATTCATCTTTAATTTTAGTTAAATCAATATAGTTATTTCTAATTATGGCTTGGTTTGAATCATTTCAAATAAATTGATCAATTGATCACTCTACTCAGGACGAACACACTTAGTTGATCGTGTAATTACCATGAAATTAATTGAAACAGTAATTGAACTTATTAATACTAGTTAAATCAATTTAGTTATTACTAATATAATGGATTAATATGAATCAATAGCTGACTAAGATATTGCAAAAGATGAGTAATCTATTGAAAATGATCAAACAGATAAAGACATATGTTGCAATAGATTAGTCACTTATTACAACAGATTAGTATCTGTTGGAAATAACAAATAGATTAAGTCATATGTTGCAACAAATTGATCATCTGTTGGAAATGACCAACAGATAAAGATATTTATTACAATAGATGACTAATCTATTGTAACATATATGTATATCTGTTTGATAATTTTCAACAAATGACTCATCTGTTGCAAGATTAAATCTGTTGCAATAGGTTATACACTTAAATAATCATGTAATTACTATGAGATTAATTGAAATTGTAATTACTAATCAATTTGGCTATTACTAATAATGGTTTAATTTGAATCATCTCAAATAAAATTAGTCAATTGATCACTCTACTCAGAACGAACACACTAAGATGACCGTGTAACTAATTTGTAATTGAACTTATCAATTCATCTTTAATTTTAGTTATATCAATGTAGTTATTACTAATAATATCTTAATTTGAATCATTTCAAATAAAATTGGTCAATTAATACTTTATTCAAGACGAATACACTTAGATGATCATGTAATTACTAACTATGAGATTAATTGAAATCGTAATTAAAATTATCAATTCATATTTAATTTTAGTTAAATTAATTTAATTATTACTAATAATTGCTTGATTTTAATTATTTCAAATAAAATTGGCCAATTGATCATTCTACTTAAGACGAAACACTTAGTGGATTATGTAATTACTATAAAATTAATTGAAATTCTAAGTTAACTTACCAATTTATCTTTAATTTTAGTTAAATCAATATAGTTATTTCTAATTATGGTTTGGTTTTAATCATTTCAAATAAAATTGGTCAATTAATCACTCTACTCAGGACGGACACACTTAGTTGATAGTGTAATTACCATGAGATTAATTGAAACTGTAATTGAACTTATTAATTCATGTTTAATTCTAGTTAAATAAATTTAGTTATTACTAATATAGTGGCTTAATATGAATCAGTAGATGACTAACTTGTTGCAAAAGATGAGTAATCTGTTGAAAATGACTAAACAGATAAAGACATCTGTTGGAAATGACCAAACAGATAAAGACATCTATTGGAAATGACCAAACAAATATAGACATATGTTGCAACAGATGACTAACCTATTGCAATAAATGACTTATCGATTGAAAATTATCAAACAAATATAGACATTTGTTGCAACAAATGATAAGTTGTTGCAATAGATGACTCATCTGTTGAAAATTATCAAACATATAGGATATATGTTGGAAAATAATTTAAAATACTAAAGCTCAGATGTTTTTAAGAGAACTCAAATGTTTGTCCCCTTGTCTAAGGTCTTCTCTTTAATTTTAGTTAAATCAATTTAGTTATTTCTAATAGTTGCTTAATTTGAATCATTTTAAATAAAATTTATTAATTGATCATTCTATTAAGGATGAATACATTAATTGAAATTATAAGTGGACTTATCAATTCATCTTTAATTTAGTCAAAATCAATTTATTTATTACTAATAATGACTTAATTTGAATCATTTGAAATAAAATTGATCGATTGATCACTCTCCTCGAGACGAATACACATAGTTGATCATGTAATTACTATGAGATTAATTGAAATTGTAAGTGAACTTATCAATTCATCTTTAATTTTAGTTATATCAATTTAGTTATTATGAATAATGGCTTTATTTGATTTATTTCAAATAAAATTGGTCAATTGATCACTCTAATCTAGACGAATACACTTAGTTGATAATTTAATAATTATGAGATTAATTAAAATTGTAAGTTTATCTTTAATTTTAGTTAAATCAACTTAGTTATTACTAATAATATCTTAATTTTAATTATTTCAAATAAAATTGGTCGATTGATCACTCTACTCGGGATGAATACACTTTGTTAATCATGTAATTACAATGAGATTAATTAAAATTGCAAGTGAACTCATTAATTCATATTTAATTTTAGTTAAATCAACATATTTATTACTAATAATGGCTTAATTTGAACCATTTAAAATAAAATTGGTCAATTAATTATTCTACTAAGAATGAAACACTTAATCGATCATTTAATTACTGAGATTAATTGAAATCATAATTGAACTTACTAATTCATCTTTAATTATATTTAAATCAATATAGTTATTTCTAATAATGGTTTAATTTGAATTATTTCACATAAAATTGGTCAATTAATCATTTTACTCATTACGAAACACTTAATTGATCATGTAGTCACTATGAAATCGTAATTGAACTTACTAATTCATCTTTAGTTTTAGTTAAATCAATATAGTTATTTCTAATGATGACTTAGTTTGAATCATTTCAAATAAAATTGGTCAATTGATCACTCTACCCAGGACGAACATATTTAGTTGATCGTCCAATTACCATGAGATTAATTGAAATTGTAATTGAACTTATTAATTCATATTTTATTTTAGTAATCAATTTAGTTATTACTAATAATGACTTAATGTGAATCAATAGATGACTAACATGTTACAACAAATGAGTAATCTGTTGGAAATTACCAAACAAATAAAAACATCTGTTGAAAATGACCAAACAGATATAGACATCTGTTGCAACAAATGACTCACTTGTTGCAACAACTAATTCATCTATTGAAAATTATCAAACAGATATAGACATCTATTGCAACAGATGACTAAGTTGTTGCAACATATGATTCATCTGTTGGAAATTACTAAATAGACAAAATATGTGTTGAAAAACAATTTAAAATACTAAAGCTCAAATATTTTTTAGGAGAACTCAAATGTTTCCCCCCTTGTCTAAGGTCTTGTCTTCAATTTTAGTTAAATTAATTTAATTATTATTAATAATTGCTTAATTTGAATCTTCAAATGACTAACCTGTTATAAGCATTTATTGCAACAGATGACTAACTTGTTGCAACAAATAGGTGATCTGTTGGAAAATAATTAAAATATTAGGGAACTCAAACATTTTTAGGATAACTCAAATGTTTGTCCCATTGTCTTAAAGACTTGTCTTTAATTTTAGCTAAATCAATTTAGTTATTACTGATAATTGTTTAATTTGAATCAACAGATGACTAACATGTTGCAACAGATGATTCATCTATTGAAAATTATCAAACAGATAGAAAATCTGGAATAATAGATGGGTTATCCATTAGAAAGAAATTAAAATACTACGGAACTTAAATGTTTTTAGGAGAACTCAAACGTTTGTCCCCTCGATCCTTTTGTATTTGATGTATGATACACTATTTTTATCTTCTTTACCTGTTTCATGAAATTTTTCATGTGTTTCACTTATTCGTTGTGCCCTTGTTGAAATTTTTAGAATTTTTTTAGGTCAAATTTTGTTCGTATATCACTTGGACATTACTTCATAGGTGATTTTGTAAGTATAATTATGATTTTTGTTGAATTTTTTATTTGGTATATTTGCTACTACTACAATGGATAGAACCTGCAATATGAATCCAATATATCAGTCATTTATTGCAATAAGTGAGTAATCTGTTGCAACATATGACTAATCTATTGCAACAAATAACCCTTATGTTGGATTCATGTTACAATACTATAATACAAATCCAGCAGATGAGTAATCTATTGCAACAAATTAGTTATATATGTTGTAATATATTACTATACGTTGCAACAGATTACTCATATATTGCAACAGATTAGTCAATATGTTACAACAGATTAGTTAATATCTTACAACAGATTAGTCAATATGTTGCAACAGATTACTCATCTTTTTATTTCTTTTGAAGGCATTATATGGTAGTCAAACAGTAACCACCACCATTAAACAACACCATATGGATGCCAAACGTTAAGTTTGATTGCTCAAATCTACTCCTTCAATTATTTTGGCTTTCAACTGTTACAATCTCTAGGCCCTAAACCAAAGTGGTGCAAATCGGTAGGAAGTGACTTTTGAGTCTTTTTTATCATAGAGCACGTTAATAAAAGAAAAAGGGGATCGATGTAACTTACTAAAGAAAAGAAAGGGGGAAGGGGATCGAAATTCTGTAGTTTTGATATGCTCACTTATTTTAGAATCGTGGGAAAGATTGAATATCATATGTGGATTCTGAAAAACAACACCTTTTTATGTGGTACTTATAAGCAAATAAAATTCTTGAATACTTGTCTGGTATAGTCTGCATTTTTTTCCAAAGCTTATTTCTTACAAGAACGTATTGGTTGCAATTCGTGATGTTTGTCTCTATTTGGTCAACTTTAACTTTGATACCCCATGGAATACTACTTGGAAGATCCTGAGAATGTTGAATTGACAGAGGGTTATGCCGCACAGGCACTTGAGCACTTGATCAAAATGTTGATCCTTTTGTTGAAGCCTTTTCTGTCAATATCGGAGGAAATCCGAGAATAAATGACGATAGTGAAAAGTTTATTAGCAAAGAGATGCAAAAGAAGATGCAAAATGAAGACGACGACTCAGATTATGTTGTTTCCAGTGACATGGAAATCTTGAATAGTGATAGCGATGCAAAGCACAATCCTAAGACAGATGAAGCTAATTATAAGTTAGCATTAGGACAAATATTTCAAAACAAAAAAAGAGTTTAAGGAAGCTGATACTGCTCATGAGATTAAAAGAGGAAGGATGGTCGAGTGGATAAAGGATGATCAGTAAGAGCAAGGGGAGCATGTAAGCATCACCCCTCTTGTAAGTGGGTAATTTTAGCTACAAAAATGCATAAGGACACAAATTTTTAGATAAAGACTTACATCTCTGAGCATACATATTTTTGTTGGAGTGTCAAGAATAAGAATGTCACTTCCAGTTAGATTGCAAAGAAATATGTCGATAGAATCAAATCAAACAGAGAATGGAAAACATCAAAATTCAGAGATGAAGCCAGTAGAGAGCTGGGAGTAGATGTATCTTTATGTCAAGCAAGAAAAACTAAAAAGAAGGTTATTTCTCTGATCGATGGCAATTTGAATAACCAGTTTAGCATGTTTTGGAATTATATTAATGAGATTATGCGATCCAATCCTGGAACATCAATTTACATGAAGTTAACACCAAATGAGACTCCTAACAATCCATCTAGATTCCAAAGATTATACATATGTTTTGCAACATGTAAAGATGGATTTAAGGTAAGTCGTAGAAAGATAATTGGTGTTGATGGTTGTTGGTTGAAAGACTCTATGTATGGTTCACAATTGCTTACTACTATTGGTTTATATGGAAATAACAATATTTTTCCTATATCCTATGTCGTTGTGTAAAAGGAGTGTAAGGATACATGGAAGTGGTTTTTGAAGAGCAATATCTATGGACATTCATGTCAGATAAGCAAAAAGGCCTTCTTGAAGCTTTTGAGGAAGTGTTATCAAATGTTTCTCATAGATTTTATGCCCGACACTTGCACAATAATTACAAAGCAAATGGATTTCCTGGTCATGCATTTAAAACAGCTTTTTGGAAAGCTTCTAGAGAAATAACTATTGAACCATTTAATATGTATATGTTGGAGATATGTGAACTAGATAAAAAAATATATGAATGGCTTTTAAGTATGTTACCAAGTGAATGGTCCAAAGCTCACTTCTAACCACTTTCAAAGTGTGACATTCTGTTAAATAATGTATGTGAGGTTTTCAATAGTCTCATTCTTGATGCTAGAGATAAGCCCATTACCAATAGGAATAAAGCTGAAAAAGTGGGCTAGAAATGCATCCAGTAGGAGTGAGGTTGAACCATGGACTTTGGGTAACATTTGTCAAAATATATAAAAAAAATTGCATAGAAACATGAAAGGAGCTTCTGGTTATATTCCTAGAAAGGTTGACTGATGAAATTATGAAATCGTAGGGTCTACTGATATTGACACCTGGGTTGTGACTTGTATAACAAGATGTGTAGCTATAGAAAATGAAAATTATTTGAAATACCTTGTAAACATGATATTTGTGCTATATGAATGGAAAAAAATGTCATTATAGACTATGTTCATGATTGCTACAAGGTTGAGACATACAGGAAAACATATACAGCATATTGCCTATGAACGGGTAAGATTTATGGCCTAAATCATCTATTCTGCAATCATTGCCGCCACTTTATTTGAAAAAGAAGAAATAAAAGAAACAAAGATTAAGAAAGAAAGAAGTCGATGAGCCTAGAGCCTGGAGGATTAGGATGAAAAGGAAACAAAATTCAGTTTATTGTAGCAAGTGTGGTCGATCCGGTCACAACAAAAGAAGTTGTTCTTTATTTAATGTTGTTGAACCAGAACCAACAAACTATCCTTCATCTTTGGACTCTATTATGGTTGAGAACACATCAAGTTGGACGCAAGAATTTGCTTCTTTTTGTGACAAACTTCCGGTGAGGTGCATATATCAATAATGGTTGTCTTACTTTACTATAATGAAACTTATTTAGCTTAAGGTCCTCTTATTTTATTTTCAAGTTAGAAGAGGATAGTAGCAGCAGAGTGCGTTTCGTGTTGCATAGCGTCGCAGATGTTGATAACCGTTATCATTTTGTTCATTTCATGATGACATAATTAATTTGGAAATAAATCAAGTTCATTTTGTAATGTGATGACTTCTAAGTGAATTAAATTCATTTTGTATGACTTAATTATGAAGTTTACAGACTTTGAGTTTCTGCATTTTGCGCTTAATTTCATGTTTCTAAACTTTTTTTAGTTTTTATACCATGATTTATTATAATCTACACTTTTTTTCTGCATTCTGTGCATATCTTTTGGGTTTCTGCACATATTTTAACATTGTATGTATAGCATAATTCTCCGGCCAAGGAGGTTTAGATGAACCTTCTTGTGACTCCCTAGCTTTGTCAGTGTGACCATCTCATATAAAAGCATAGTATATTAAGGCGAGAGTATTGTTTAACAACTGAATTATATGTTTCAACAGATATGCTTGGCCCTCTATATAGCGATGACTCATGTTGGTCTTGCTTTCACAATTTTCATTCTTTATGCTGTTGGTAAATTGCTTGAAGAATATTTAAGACCTATTTTGTGGGCTGTGCATTTTTATATAGCTCTAAGAGGAATTTCGCAAGCCCTTGTTGCATTCTGGTCTGAACTTGTAAAGCTAGGCCTTACCGAGACTATTTTGGCTTTCCCCGTTGCTGTATTTTGGAGTTTTATTGGCATACTTGTTGATATAAGAGAAATTATTTTCAGTGTTGTTCTTAGGATACAAAAAGGTCGTGTCTTGACGTGTAATCAAAGTGGGTTTCTTATGTTGTTGAGGTGGCTAGTCTCTTTATGGGTGTTTGTCATGGCATATGAGCAAATTGGTTTGTTTTGATTAGTTGCACTTCTTGCAGTGGGATTTATGTTTCCTGCTAATAGTGTTGGACTCTACCATGAATGCAGTAACATCTTTTAGGAGTCATAGCTTTCATAGATTGTCCATATTGACTTTCTTCACAAGGGGGACATTGAAAAGATTGGAAACCATTGCGGTGGTAGGACTTATTATTGGGTTGAGCATAAGATCCTCGGCGTGTACTAGTTTTTTCTCTTACGAGATTAGAATGGAAGGAAGAGACGTTGTTTTTGCATTTTTAACGAGTTCGAGAAATATAATAGTTGTTAATGTATAAGGGTGTAGAAACTAGTTGAGAAAGTATTATTAGCTTGGGATATATAATAAAAATAGAGTTCTGACATGAATCAATTTAACTAAAGATTTGGATGCAGTGCGTATGTGTGCTATTTCATTGGCACTTGGTACACTTATTGGATGCTCTAATTGGCAGAATGAAACGTAATCTTTTATACCTTTTATGTGCTTGTAAATTTTTTTTTGGTCCAGTTGAAAATGGGTGTATGGTAACACTTATACAATAAAAAAGAACAGAGAGTAAGACTGCACGAGTAAAACTCTGAAGGCAGTCTATCTTTCTTGTGAATCTTTCAAAAGGCGATACAGACAGATGGAGAGTGCAGTTCTCTCTGGTGAGATTGCAGGACTTGATCTCAGAGGAGCTGCTGTTACTCGTGAGGGAGTCTAGGAATTTGACCTTAGTGAAACACTCTCTCTCTCATTGTTTCTCGGTCAAGTATCGATCAAAACAAGCTAGATGTAGTCAATGATGATGGAACTGAGCAATTATCTGTGGCTACTCTTGCTAGGTTGAGTACAAGACTCTCTCTCTTATAGTTTCTCGATCAAGTTTCGATCAAAACAAGCCAGATGTAGACAATGACGATGGAACTGAGAAATTATCTGTGGCTCAAAAGGTTGCCTTGGAAGTTTTAGCCTTGAGACTTGTGGATATTCCCGAGAAGGCTCGGAAGCTTCTTAATTTATTGGAGGAGTCAAAAGATTCCAGGTTCCAGGATTTCAAGTGATGAGTAAAAAGGGGTCGTTTGATTTGCAGACTAAGTTATTTTAAGACTGTCGTCGACGGATTATAATCTGCAATATGAGATAAAAGAGAAAATGGCCAAAAGACCCCAACCTTTATCTCAAATTCCAACTACACACTTATGCTTTACGGGGGTCCTATGAGCCCCCTGAACTATTTAAAAATGATATTATCACTTCCCTAAATGCTTACATGGCATAGCGAGTGTATCTCACTCTCCTTGAGAGAGTGAGCATCAAACAAAAATAAAAATTTTATTTTCACATTTCTTTTATATGTATATGCATTTTTTATTTTTTTTCTTTATTTTCTTTATTTTCTTTATTCCTTTATCATCTCCTCCTCTCCATTTTCATATCCCTTCACCATCTTCATCTTCCTCTTCCTCTTTCAAAATCTCCATCTTCATTTTTTTATCTCCATTTTTATTTATACCGCAAATTCAATGCTTTTCTCACCATTAATTTTTTAATTATTATTTTTAGACCCACTAATTTTTTCTTTTTATCAAGAAGGATAAATAATCTCAAGTGTTTCTGCCGGAATGGCTTCACAGCCACCAGTGAAGCTTTTTCGACCACCGAACCAGTTTCAAAATGAGCATACAAGTGATATGCACCAACCCCATAAACAATTACACACAAATTCATCTCACAATTCTCAGAAATTTGAAAAAATTAAAGTGGTCCTTGGAGTAATTTCTGATGAAAAGTGAAAATTAGTTTAAAAAATTATGTCTCATGAGGATTTCGGATCAAGTGAATCAATTTCAAAACATAAAATCAATATTATATCTCAAAATCAATATTCATATTTAAGCTATTTTTGCACTGTTTCAACATCAAGATTGATTTTTGAGTTGTGGGTTTCTTGATTTTGTCTGTTTTAGCATCAAGATTGAATCTTGAGTTGTGGAATTTATTAAAATTGTCTGTTTAAGCATCAAGAATAAATTTTGAGTTGTGGCATCTTTTGGGTTTATCCGCAATGATGAGACAAATATTGGAGAAGTATTGAAGGAAATGGGAGAGGGTGATTTTGTGAGGGATAGTGAGTTGTTTGGGTGAAATTTTATTGAGGGTTAATTGAAGGTAGATGAAGTCATCATCTTCTTTTGAATCTTCATGTAAGAGTGAATTGAAGTACATGCTCCAAATGTCCTTTTGGATCTTTATGCTAAATGTGGGAATGTGATAGAGGCAAACAAGTTTTTGATGAGTTGGATGATGATAGTGTAGTGTCTTGGACATCTGTAATTGTAGGTTTGGCTGGCAATGGTTTTGATTCCATGGATTAAAGTAGGATAAAAATTTTAAAAATGGTAAAAGTGATTAAAAAATAAGAAAAAAGTACGATAAAAATGATTTTTTATATCAAAAAAATAATAATATTACGTGGCATAAGCTAATAGGCGCATGCAGCTCACCCACTTGTACAGATCTGGGCATGAGTTTTTAGATGGGCATATATTTCATTTTTAAATAGTTTGGGAGGGTCATAAGACCCCCGCAAAGTATAAGTGTGTAGTTGGGATTTGGGGTAAAGGTTGGGGGGCTTTTAGCCATTTTCTCTGAGATAAAATAATACCAAGTTGATTCGAGATAAAATGAGATATCACAAAATAAAATTTTATCTTAAGCTTAATCTTGTGCTATTTCATTTTTTATCTCATTAACCAATAGCCCCCTTATGTATTGGCACTTAAGTGCATAAGAATGAGATATTGTAAAGTTGGTAAACATTACAGAAGACCTTTTTATGTTATTTGTCATCCATGAGTACTGAGATTTCTGCCTGTCAACTTTCAAGTACTAAATATGATAGACTAACCAGTAACAAATAACATGTACCACAGCTCTCCATCTACCAAGAATTCAATTCAAATTGATTGATACCAACAACTCAATTCCCCATTGATCATTTCCCAAACCAATCACCATCTTTCACATGAGCTTGAGGCAATTTTCCTCAAAGTACTATATTTTCTATGTTTTGTCTGCAGTTCTTTAGAAGTATCAAGAACAACTTTTCTACACCGCAAAGATTAAGATGAGACCATTGTACACCCTATCCTTCCGTGAACCTCACTTATTGAATAACACAAATATATGTTGTATCTGATTATCCACATAGAAATGTGGATCAAAATTGCAAGTACCTAGTTCATTTTCCACGTAGAAATGCTAAAAAAATTGTAGTTTGAACGGTATTACACTAAAATGTAAAGCAAAAATTATAGAAGGTCCAAAGTTTAAAATTTTGAATTTCATAAACCAGCAAATACATTGTAAATAGGCAACCAGAAGATTCAGAACCAACAAAAATTTAAGAGTAGCTTGCAGTATCACATGTTCGGACTCTTTAGGGGTTGCACGATTCATAGAGTCACTTCAACGGGGACAATTTACCACCTCCTTACAACTAGAAGGAGAATTACAGCTACAAATAAAGAATCTAGATATGAACTCTTGTTAATGAAGCTCATTGCTTCAACTGCCCTCAGATTTCTCCAGTACTGCCAAATAAAAAGGAAAAAAAAAGGAGACAAGGTGACAATGTTAGTACCAAAACCAGCTTCACTTAACAGCAAGTAATAAGAAGTGATAACTAAATACAGCACCATGATGTTGGAAATTATAAATTATAGCAGCTAGATGTAGTTGAGATGAAAAAGAGTTCCCAAACAAAAAAAGATCTCATAATACTTAAGAAAGTCAATCAAGTTCGTCATTGATCAACTAATAGTTTTATCTGAATTTTCCAAGAACAAATCCCTCCGCATAACAACTTTAGTACACGGTTTTTCCTAATTGTTCTTTTGATTAGTTTAGCAGTTAAACCATGTTGATTATCATTTCTATATTGGCTAGGTCTTTCTGCAGCATCATCACATCAAGGGGACAGTGGCCTAATAGAAGTGCCAGTCAGGGCATTTCATGGTGCTTTCCATGATAAGACAAAGGAGACTGGTGAGGTAGTGTCTCCTTCACTGGAGCTACACTACCACAATAACCTCTAAATAGAAATATTTGAGAGCAATACGAAAAGGTTCTCAGTCGATTTACAGAGGG
>NW_025836809.1:52846-96549 GCF_002878395.1 Capsicum annuum | reverse complement strand
GATGAAAGACATGAATGGTCCATTTTTTAGCCAAATCAGTGTACAATAGCCCACGGTTGTCGGGGTGGCCCCGATGTACAAGCATGTTGTAGGCCAAAAATCAATTGAGGTGCCCCGGGAAGGCTGAGGAGCGACTTAATGTAGGCTATTAGGGTCGGTGGCCTAGTTTGGGTGGTCAAATGGGTGAAATGCAAATGGGCCATTTTCGGGACAAATCGGTGTGTTATAGCCTACAATTGTCGGGGTGGCCCCGAGGGTCGGGTGTGATTTGGGCTAAAAATTGGTTGGGATACCTTATATAGGTTGAGAAATGGCTTAATATGGGCTGTTGGGGTCGGCGGGGCAGTTTGGGTGGTCAAACGGGCAAAACGGCATGAACAGGATGTTTTTAGGCTAAATTGATGTGCTATAGCCCACGATTGTCGGTGAGGGCTCGGGGCCCGAGCATATTTTAGGCCAAAAATTGACCAGACTACTCCAGGTAGGTTAAGTAATGGCCTAGTATGGGACGTTGAGGTCGGTGGGATGGTTTGGATGATCAAACGGGCAAAACAGTATGAACGAGCCATTTTTGAGCCAAATCGATGTGTTATAGCCCACGGTTGTTAGGGTAGGCCCGAGGCCCAATCATGTTTGGGGCCAAAAATTAATTGGGTTTCATAGGCTGAGGAGCAGCCTAGTGTAGGTCGTTAGGGTCTGTGTGGCGGTTTGGGTGGTCAAACCGGATAAATGGCGCGAATGGGCCATTATTGGGCTAAATCAATGTGCTATAGCCCATTATTGGGGCGCGAGCGTGTTTTGTGCCAATAATTAATTGAGGCCCCCCAGGCAGGCTAAGGAGTGGCTTAGTATGGGTCATAAGGGTCAGCGAGACCATTTGAGTGGTCAAACGGGCAAAATGACACAAACAGGGTATTTTTGGGTAAAATTGATGTGCTATAGCCCACTATTCTAGGGGTGGGCTAGGGGCCCAGGCTTGTTTTGGGCAAAAAATAGATCGAGGGCCCCATGGCAGGCTGAGAAGTGGCCTAGTATGGGCCATTAGGTCGCGGGGCCATTTGGGTGGTCAAACATGCAACACGATGAGAACGAGGCATTTTTGGGCAAATTTGATATGCTATAGCCCACGATTTTGAGGGTGGGCCCGGGGTCTGGCATGTTTTTGGCCAAAAATAAATTGGGCCCCCCCCAGGCAGGGTAAGAAGCAGCCTAGTCTGGGTCGTAGGAGTCAGCGGGGTAAGTTGGGTGGTCAAACGAGAAAAATGGCACGAATGGGGCATTTTTGGGGCAAATCGGTGTGCTATATCCGGCGGTTCTGGGGTGGACCCAGGCCCCAAGCGTGTTTTGGGCTAAGAATTGGCTGGGGACCCCAGTAATTCTGAGTAATGGCCTACTATGGGTCCTTCGAGTTGGCAAAACAATGCGAACGAGGCATTTTTAGGCTAAATCGGTGTGTTATAGCCCATGGTTCCGTGGGTAGGCCTAGGGCCCAGATATGTTTTGGGCCAAAAATCGATCGTGCCCTCCAGGCAGGATGGAGAGTGCTATAGTATGGGCCATTGGGGTTTGCAAGGCCATTTGGGTGCTTAAATAGGTGAAAAGGCGCGAACGGAGCATTTTCGGGATAAGTCGATGTGCTATAGCCCAAAAATTTGGAGGGTGGGCTCGGGGCTCGAGTATGTTTTGGGCCAAAAATTAATCAAGCCCCTAAAGCAGGCTTAGAATCCACCTAGTGTAGGTCATTGAGGTTGGTAGGATAATTTGGGTGGTCAAACGAGTGAAACAGCACGAACAAGACATATTTAGGCTAAATCGGTGTGCTTAGCCCATGGTCCCAGGGGTGGGCCCAGACATATTTTGGGGTAAAAATCAATCGTAGGCCCCAAGCAGGTTGGAGAATGGCTTAGTATAGGTAGTTGGGGTCAACGGGGCCATTTGGGTGGTCAAACTGGCAAAAATGTGGGAATGGGGCATTTTTGAGCCAATTTGATGTGTTATAGACCACGATTTCAGAGGTGGGCCCAAGGCCTAAGCGTGTTTTCGGCTGAAAATTGATTGGGACTCCCCAGGAAGGCTGAAGAGTGGCTTAGTGTTGGCTGTTGGTGTCGGCAGGGCTATTTGGATGGTCAAACAGGCGAAACGGTGCAAACGGGGCACATTTAGCCTAAATCGTTGTGCCATAGCCCACGGTTCTAGGGTGGCCGTGGGGCGCGAGTATGTTTTATGCCAAAAATTGATCGAGGGCCCTCGAGCAGACTGAGAAGTGGCCTAGTGTTGGTCATAGGGGTTGGCGAGACCATTTGGGAGGTCAAAAGGGCTAAACGGCATGAACGGGGCATTTTTTGGGCAAAATCGATGTGCTATAGCCCACGGTTCCAAGGGTGGGCCAAGGGAACGGGTGTGTTTTGGGCTAAAAATTGATCAAGGGCCCCATGGCAGGCTGAAGAGTGGCCTAGTGTGGGCCATTAGGGTTGATGGGGCAAATTGGGTGGTCAAACAGGTGACACGGTGTGAACGGGGCATTTTTGTACCAAATCAGTGTGCTATAGCTCACGGTTCCTAGGGTGCGGCCGGGTCCTAAGCGTGTTTTGAGCCAAAAATCAATTGGGGCCCCCAGGCAGACTGAGGAGCGGCATAGTGTGGGCTATTGGAGTCGGCGGGGCTATTTGGGTGGTTAAATAGACAAAATGGCATAAACGAGGCCTTTTTAGGCTAAATCAATCCGTTATAGCCCATGGCTTTGGGGGTGGGCCCAAGGCTCGAGCGTGTTTTAGATCAAAAATCAACCAAGGCCCCCTAGACACGCTAGGGAACAACCTAGTGTGGGCCGTTGAGATTTGTTGGGCCATTTGGGTGGTCAAACAGGCGAAACAATGCAAAGAGGAAATTTTTGGGCTAAGTCAATGAGATATAGCCCACAATTTTGGGGGTGTGTCGGGGGCCTAAGCGTGGTTTGGGCCAAAAATCAATCAGGGCCCCTAGGCAGGCTAAGGAGCGGCCTAGTGTGGGCCATTGGGGTCGGTGGGGCAAGTTGGGTGGTCAAATGATCAAAACAGCATGATGGGGCATTTTTGGTCAAATCGGTGTGCTATAACCCGCGATTTTGGAGTAGACCTGGGGCTCGGGCTTATTTTAGAAAAAAATTTATCAAGGGGCCTAGACAGGCTGAGGAATAACGAAACTATTTGGGTGGTCAAACAGCCAAAACGGTGCGAACGGGGCATTTTTAGGCAAAATTATTATGCTATGGCCCACGATTCTGGGGGTGGGCTCGGGGCTTGAGCATATTTTTGGCCAAAAATAGATTGAGCCCACCCAGGTAGGCTGAGGAGTAGCCTATTATGGGATGTTGGGGTCAGCAGGGTTATTTGGGTGGTCAAAGGGACTAAACGGCGGGAACGGGACATTTTTAAGCTAAATCAATATGCTATAGCCCACTATTCCGCGGTGGGCCTAGGGCCCGAGCATGTTTTGTACTAAAAATATACCATGGGCTCCCAGGTAGGATGAAGAGATTCCTAGTGTGGGTCATTGGGGTCGGTGGTGCCAATTGGGTGGCCAAACGGGCAAAACGATATGAAAGAAGCATTTTCGAGTCAAATCGGTGTGCTATAGCCTATGGTTTTGGGTGGGCCGAGGCTCAGGTATGTTTTGGGACCAAAATTAATCGAAAGGGCCCAAGAAGGCTGTGATGCAGCCTAGTATGGTTCATTGGGGTTGGCTGGGCCATTTGGGTGGTTAAAGAGGCAAACAGCAAGAATAGGGCATTTTTGGGCCAAATCGGTATGCTATAGCCTACGATCCGGGGGTAAGCCTAAGGTCTAACCATATTTTGGGATAAAAATTAATCCGAGCCCTCCATCCAGGCTGAGAAGAGATCTAGTATAGGTCGTTGGGGTCGACAAGGCCATTTGGGTGGTCAAACGGGTAAAATAGTATGAACGGGGCATTATCGAGACAAATTAGTATGCTATAGCCTACAGTTCTGGGGTGAGCACGGTTAAAAATATCTGTTTTGGGTCAAAAATCCATTAGGGCCCCCCATATGGGCCGTTGGGGTTTGCAAGGCCATTTGGGTGGTCAAACGGGCAAAACAGCGAGAACAGGGCATTTACAGGCCAAATTAGTGCGCTATAGCCCACAGTTTGGAGGGAGGGCCCGAGCGTGTTTTGGGGCAAAATTCAACCAGAGGCCCCCAAACAGGCTGAAGAACTGCTTAGTGTAGGCCGTTGGAGTTGGCAGGGCCATTTGGGTGGTCAGATAGCGAAACAATGTGAAAGAGTCGAAAGGGTCAATTGGATGATCAAACAGGTGAAACAACATAAATGGGCCATTTTCTGGATAAATAGGTGTGCTATAGCTCATAGTTCTGGGGTGGGCCCAGGGCTTGAGCGTGTTTTAGGCTGAAAAATTGATTGGAGTCTCCCAGGTAGGCTGAGAAGTGAGAGAGTATGGGTTGTTGGGGTTGGTAGGGTCTTTTGGGTGATCAAATAGGTAAAACGATGCGAACGAGCCATTTTCAGGCTAAATCGGTGTGCTATAGCTCACGGTTCTATGGGTGGGCTTAGGGACCAGGCATTTTTTAGGCCAAAAATAGAGCTAGGGCTCCCAAGAAGGCTAAAAAGCAGAAAAATATGGGTCGTTGGGATAGGCGGGGCTATTTGGGTGGTTAAACGGGTGAAACAGAGCAAATGAGCCATTTTCAGGCCAAATTGATATGTTATAGCTCACAATTCTGGGGGTGGGCCCGAGGCTCGGGCATGTTTTGGGCTAAAAATCAACCAGAAGCTCCCAGACAAGCTGAATAGAGTGAGAGTTTGGGCCGTTGGGGTCAGTGGGGCCATTTGGGTGGTCAAACGGGCGAAATGACATGAATGGGCTATTTTCGGGCTAATGTGGTGTGCTATAACTTATGATTTTGGGGTGCGCCTGGGGTCCAGGCATGTTTTGGGCTGAAAATCGATCGGGGGCTCCCAAAAAGGTTGACGAGCGAGGGAGTGTGGGTTGTTAGGGTCGGCAAGGCCATTTGGATGGTCAAACGGGCAAAATGGCGTGAATGGGTTATTTTTGGGGCCAAATTAGTGTGCTATAGCTTACGATTATTGGGTTGGGCCTAGAGCTCGAGGCATATTTTGGGCTAAAAATCAAATGGGGGCTCTCATACAAGATGAGGAGTAGGGAATGTAGGTCGTTGGGGTCATTTGGTTGATCAAACGAGCAAAATGGCGCAAACTCGCCATTTTTGGGCCAAATCGATGTGCTATAGCTCACGGTTCTGTGGGTGGGCATGAGGCCCAGGTGTCTTTGAGCCGAAAATAGATCGGGGGCACCTAGGCAGGCTGAAGAGTAGAGAAGTGTTGGCCGTTGGGGTCGGGGAGGCCGTTTGGGTGGTCAAACATGCGAAACAGCGCAAATGGGCCATTTTAAAGCAAAATTAGTATGTTATAGCTCACATTTCTGGGGTTGGGCTTGAGGCTCAGGCATCTTGATAGCGCACATGCAAGTGTACGTGGTCTACTAAGTAGTAAAGTGACCTTCAAGAAAGTCTAGTATCAATCCCAGAAAGACTTGATTTAATAATAATTTAATTTTAATTCACAGTTTAGATTAATTTAGTGCAAAATTAACCAAAAAGAATTTTTAATTTTTGTAAATTAAAAATATATTAAATGATGTTGATTGTATTTATGAATTTTAGTGTTACTATTCTAGCCTTTTTAGCCTTGTTTTTAGGATGATTCTTGTGCTATATATGTTGATAAAGATATAAATGAGCATTTATGTGTCCAAGTATGTGTTTACAATGTTTAATGGTGTTTCCACACAAGTTTTGATTCAATTCGACCATTTAGAAGTCAACCAAGAAAACTAGCAGAACTAGCTTGAGCTAGGTGTTTTGTCTAGTCTATTGTGTTGGGTTCTAATGTGTTTTAATGAGTTAATAAGGTTGTTATTATGTATTTATATGTTAAATAACTTAGTTATAATGTTCAAGGGTCAATTGGATCAAGACAAGGGTCAAAACAATAAGCTTAAGTTCAATATGAATTTAGCCTATGCTTAGCTCGTGTTTTTAGTTCACTGTCTTGGATGTTGTGTTATTTTGAGCTCTAAATTGTTGTGTTTAATGATTTAGTATGCTTTTTTAATGGATTATGATGATATATGAAGGATATAAAAGCTTCAAATCAAATAGAAACAACTCAAAGAGGCTCAGAATGGCTCAACGAAAGCACAATAAAAAAATTAACGCAGTTTGGACCCCTGAAATGTATGGGGCACGTGTGGGCTGTAGAAGTTCCAATGGACACATTCAAAGAATCACTTCCAATGGACACATTCAAAGAATCACTGGATTCGGAAGGGGACCATTTTTGTGACCCATAGGTGCATGTAGCATTTGGTAGAGTTTGAGGAGGCGCCACGATGCGGTGAAATATGCGGTGAGATTCTGGAAATTGACAATTGTAGATTGGCTTGACACCGCGATGCGGTGGCTATTAAAAGAGAAAAAAATGCCTTGCTGAAAAAGTATTACGTGGAAATACTATCCCAATGGGTTTATGACTCATCTACTATAAATATAACATGTTAAATCACGTTTTAATCATCTTGGGACATCTTGGAACACCCTAGATCACTTGGGAAATCATTGGAGGCTACCACAACTTATTTTTATGTTTTATCATTCTTTAATTTAGTTTTTTGTATGGTTTGTATCATCACTCCAAGGGATTGGATGATGAATATTTCCATTCAAGGCTAAACTCCCTTTCCGGGGTTAAGGCCAAGATCATGAATACTTTCGTTTAATTTGCTTATCATTATTGATTGTTTGTTTATTTATTCTTAATTTAACTATTTTAAAGATTAGCTACCCTTAGAATACATCAATTATCAACCTTTGATTTCGGGAGAGGGAATAGGGAGAGAACATGGGAATAAAGAAAGTATGATTTTTATTCTTTTATTAAATAAAGAATTTGAATTAGCGTCTAGGACAGGGATGTACTTAGATGCCTTACTTGATTTAACGTAGGATGATAGCTTTAAAAAAACTAATTAGATTATTACATCCCCACTCAACGATGTAGTTATAATGTCCATATTAGGTAAACGATTAGAGGTCGGGAGACTATGATCATGCAATTAACCCTACGAATCAACAACCAAAATAAGCGAATTAGCGAATGAAGTTCAATAGCATAGTATGATTGTTCTTAAGCTTTAACCCTTGGTTTCTGTCCAATGATTGTCCTAAGTTATTACTTTTACGCATTAGTTTAATTTACAATTCTAAAACTCTATTGTTTACTTTTTCTCAATCGTTAAACTAGAATTTGATAGGCGTCAAATGCAAGTCCCTGAGTGATTGATACTTGGGCTTTCTTAAAGCCACTTTACTATTTAATAAGACCACGTACACTTGCGTGTGCGCTTGAGCGCTGTCAAGTTTTTGGCATTGTTGCCGGGGACTTGTAACTAAGCAACTATCTTATTTTTAGTTTTTCTATATTGAGTTGTAAATAGTTTTGGTTTAGTTTTTTTTTATTTTCTTTTATTTCTCTTTTTATCACACTTCTTGATATGTCATCCTGGGATAGATGATTTTCCAGTGATGAAGATTCTATATGGTGTATGGTTTGTGGCAATAGTTGTCATTCTTAAGATATATGTGTTGTAAACCCTGATTTAGTAATGTTTGTGGGCTATGATCAAAGGCAATACTATGTGAACGCCTACAATCAACAGCGACAGTTTCAACAGCCACAGGTTTAAAATTACCAGGCCCCGATTCAAATGACCAATATGGAAGAAATGCTGGAACAACTTCTAGCTAATCGAGCATAGTTATCAGTAGATATAAAGAGTAATTCAGCCATTTTAGAGCATCAAAAAATTGTCATGAGGAACTTGGTGATGCAGGTAGGGCAAGTGCAACAGGTATATAGTACCAGACTTCAAGGTGATTTGTCAAGTGACAGTTAACAAATAAGTGAAATCACTTTGAGGAATGGTACGGATCTCAGTGAATAACCTTCAAAGACAACTAAGTAGGTTGATGCAGAGTTGACTTCCCAACCTATTGAAAATAAAGTTGCTGACAATTCGAGGAAGTCTGAGTACTGGAAAACTAAAATTGTTGAAATTATTAAGGAGATGCCACCATCACCATATGAATCGCAACCACTCAGTTATCATCTTTCTCTTGAGATTGAAATTGAGAAGGTGAATAAGAGTGAGGATGTTGAGAATTGTGTAAATTTTGAAGTAGGATTGGCTGGACCTCATTCGAAGAACTTTTCTACATTATGTTTAGATGATATCTTGTCTGTGGAATCATTTAAAATAGTGGAGGAGTGTGAAGATGAGGAACACGAATCTTATATTCTTGATTTTACACCGGATAAGAAACATAAAAACACATCTCACTTCAAGGTCGAGTGTTTTACTAAGCACATTCCATTACTCGATTCCTTAATCTTTGCACCACCTCCATATGATCAAGGCAAGAAGATGGATACAAAATTGGGGGTGAAATTCATATCCTCAAGATAGAGGAAAATTTTTATTGGGTCGTACCACGACACTAAATTAGGCGCTTCTTGGGAGGCAACCCAAGCTAAGGTATGTTTTCTTTTAGTTTTAGTTTTTTTATTTCACGTAGTTTTTATTTTTTGATTGAGTCGCAGGTTAATGGGAAGTCTGAGTATCGAAAACCTGAGCTAAGGAGCATGAAAAAGACTAAGTGTGGGGTCCCTGGACCCTCTTGATATATAAAGATGCTACTAGCTAGGCCTAGAGGCCTCAAGGAGTGTTTCTATCTCTTATCCTTAAATTTACTTTGGGGACAAAGTATATTTTTGAGTGTGGGGTGGGGAAATTTCTAATTTTTGGCTCAATTTAATTTTTTTTAGGTTAGGAATAAGTGAGATATTCTTGTTGGTTCTATTTTTGATTGTATAATTCAAGTGTTTTGTTTGTAAAAGCATGTTAATTGATGTGAATTGCTATTTTTGAGACTCTTAGGCTCATATTTATGACTCTTGCACTAGTTGGCTTAAAATTGAATTTATGTTATTGTTTGGTTAAGATTTTATGATGATCCTATTGAGTTGAGCATGTGCCATGTGTGTGTCAGATTTTTGTATATTCCTTGTTACATGTGATGTCTACTACTTGCCTGGTATGTGTGTGAAGCAAAATAAAGAATGTGGGTTAGGAGATGATATAGGCATTTCTTTGATACCCTTGTTTTTACCTTCTATTTTCCCTATCCTTGTGCATAATCCTAGTTAAACCCCATTGAGCCTTTAGTTTATTTTCTTTGGTAGCCTCATATGTAGCCTAATCCCCTTCTTTGATGGTCCTTAATTTGATCCAAAAAGCTTCTAAGTACTTCAATGAAAAATTAATTGAGTAACGAGTTTGAGAAATAAGAGGGAAAAAGTGAATTTGATGGCCCAATATAATAGTTATTGGTTTTGATAATTAATGTGAGGTAGATGGGTGATGTAATTTATATTAAAAATATTGTCATGGTTGCGAAAAAAGAGAAAAATTGATTTATATGGTAGAAAACTATGCTTACACCAATAACCTTAATGATAAATCAAAACAAAAGCTAAGATAAGGCAAATTGATAATGATCTTCCACTTATTATTTTGACTCTTGACTCAATCAAATTAAGCTTTGTACATTACAAACAAGTTATTCCACTCATAATTGCACGGTTAAACTATTTGAAACAAATTAAACATATTAGAATCCAACGAAACCAACTAGACACACACTTAGCTCAATCTAGTAAAACTAGTTTTTCGGGTTGAACTCTAAATGACTCAATTAAATAGAGCTTATTTGAAAAATACTTTGGACATTATAAATACACACTTGGACACTTAAATACTTATTTATATCAATATTAACACATTAATCACATGAATTTCTCACAAAATAAGGCAAAATAGGCTAGAATAATAATACAAATGTGTATAAAACCACCTTAGATCACATGTTTTAGGGAAAAAAATCAATCGAGGTTCCTAGAAAAAATTAGGATCAGGGGAGTATGGGTTTTTGGGTTTATCGAGGTCATTTGTGTGATCAAATGGCGTGAACGAGCAATTTTTGGTCCAAATTGGTGTGCTATAGCTAATGATTTTAGGGGTGGGCTTGGGTCCCAAACGTGTTTTGGGACAAAAATTAATTGAAGGCTCAAAGTTAGGCTAAGGAGCAGACGAGCGTAGGTCGTTGGAGTTGGTGAGGCAGTTTGTGTGGTCAAACGGGTGTCACGGCATGAATGGGCCATTTTTGGTCCCAATTAGTGTGCTGTTGCTCATGGTTTCTAGGGTGGGCCCAGGGCCCAGGCGTGTTTTGGGCCAAAAATTGACTGAGGCTCCTAGGCAGGCTAAAGAGCTGGAGAGTGTAAGCCCCTGGGGTTATCTGGGCCATTTGGGTGGTCAAACTGGTGAAACAGTGTAAATAGGCCATTTTTAGGAAAAACTAATGTGCTGGTGCTTGCGATTCTGGGGGTAGGCCCGGGGCTTGGGTGTATTTTAGGTTGAAAATCGATTGGAGGCTCCTTGGTAGGTTGAAGGGAGGGAGAGTATGGGTTGTTGGGGTCTACGAGGCTGTTGGGGTGGTCAAACAAGCAAAAAATGAGAATGGGCCATTTTTAAGCTAAATCAATGTGCTATTGCTTACGGTTCCAATGGTGGGCCCTAGCCCGAGCGTGTTTTGGGCCAAAAATTGGTTGGGGTCTCCTAGGTAAGCTGAAAAGCAGTGGATTATAGGCCGTTGTGGTCGGTGGGGCTGTTTTGATATTAAATAGGGAAAATGGTATAAACGTGCCATTTTCGAGCCAAATCGATGTGCTATAGCTCACGGCTCCATGTGTGGGCTTAGTTTTAGGCGTGTTTTGAGCCAAAAATCGATCAGAGGTTCCCAGACAGGTTGAGAAGTAGGGAAGTATGGGTCATTGGGGTCAACGGGGCAGTTAGTATGGTCAAATAGATAAAGCAACGTGAACGAGACATTTTTGGGTAAAATAGATGTGCTATAACTTGTGGTTTTGGGGATGGGCTCGGGCATTTTTTGGGCTAAAAATTGACCGAGGGCTCCTCAATAGGATGAGGAGTGCGGTATTAAAGGTTGTTGGGGTTGACAGGGATGTTTGGGTGGTCAAACGGCAAAATAGCAGGCCAAATCAGTGCACTATAACTCATGGTTTTGGGGGTGGGATCAGGCGTATTTTGGATAAAAAATCAATCGAAGGCTCCCAGATAGGTTGAGTAAGGAGAGAGTGTGGGCCATTGGGATCGTCTGGACCTTTTGGGTGGTCAAAAGGTCAAAACAACATAAACGGGCTATTTTTAGGCTAAATCAGTGTGCTATTGCTCTTGATTTTGGGGTTGGCCTGGAGGCTGAGTGTGTTTTGGGCTAAAAATTGATTGAGGTCTCCTAAGAAGGCTAAGGAGTAGGAGAGTATAGACCGCTGGGTTTACTAGGGCTGTTTGGATGGTCAAGCGGAAGAAATGACATAAATGGGCAATTTTCTATCCAAATCAGTGTGCTATAGCTCACGATTCTAGAGGTGGGATTTGGGATCGGGTGTATTTTTGTTCAAAAATTGACCAAGAGATCCCAGACAGGATGAGGAGTGGGGGAGTGGGGGTTATTGAGGTCGGCGAAGCCATTTGGGTGGTTAAATGGGCAAAACAGCGTGTATGGGTAATTTTTGGGCCAAATCGGTGTGCTGTAGCTCGGGGTTCCTGGGGTGGGCTTGAGCCTGGGGCGTAGTTTGGGCTGAAAATTGACTGTGGTCTCCCAGCCAGGTTGAGGAGTGAATAATTATAGAACATTGGGGTCGGAGGGGCCGTTTAGGTGGTCGAACGGGTGATAAATGCTCATGGATCATTTTTAGTCCAAATCAGTGTACTATAGCTCACGATTCCATGGGTGAGCTTGAGACTAGGCATGTTTTGAGAAAAAAAATATTCGAGTTGCTCCCAGGTAGGTAGAAAAGAGAGGAAGTGTGTGTTGTTGGGGTCTTCGGGGCCGTTTGGGTAAGCAAATGGGTGAAACAACGTGAATGGGCCATTTTTGGTCTAAACCAGTGTGCTATAGATCACGGTTCCGAGGGTCTGCCCATGGCTCAGGTATATTTTGGGACAAATTAATCGAAGGCTGCCAGGAAGGTTGAGAAGTAGTGAAGTATGGGTCGTTCAGGTCGGCGAGGCCATTTGGGTGGTCAAACGGGCAAAATGGCGCAAATGGGCCATTTTCAAGCCAAATTTGTATGTTATAGCTCATGGTTAAAGGGTGGGCCCAAGTCTTAAGTGTTTTTTGAGCCAAAAATCAATCGGGGGCTCCCAGGCAGGCTGAGGAGCAGGGGAGATTGATCGTTGGGGTCGGTAAGGCCGTTTGGGTAGTCAAACGGGAGAAACAGCGTAAATGGGCTATTTTCAGGCCAAATTGATGTGCTATAGCTTATGATTCTAGGGGTGGGATCGGGGCCAGGCGCATTTCTAGCTAAAAATCGACTGGAGGCTCCAAGGTAGGATGAAGAGTAGGCGAGTATGGGCAGTTAGGGTCGGCGGGGCCATTTGGGTAGTCAAATAAGTGAAAGCACAAACGAGCCATTTTTGGTCTAAATTGGTGTTCTATAGTTCACAGTTCTGGGGGTGTGCCTGAGGGTCGGGTATGTTTTATTCGAAAAATCAACCAAGGGCTCTCAGGCAGGCTGAGCAGAGGGGAAATATGGGCCGTTGGGGGTCGAAGGGGCCATTTGGGTGGTCAAATGAGTGAAATAACGCAAATGGGCCATTTTTTAGCCAAATCGACGTGTTATAGTTCTTGGTTCCAGGATGGGCTTGGGGATCGGTGATGACGTCCAAGCAACACCTCCTTTTAGATGATGGTACGGTCGATGTCAAGATATAATTAACCAAGGTTGGGGTTGAATCCCATGGGAACACGTGGAATTGCAGTTATTATCAGTTGTAGTCTACGGGCAGTACTGGATAGTAAATGGGGGTATTTGTTTGTAGTAGTCTTGAGAAAGTAACAATATTAACTTCGATTGTGAACACTAGGATTCTATTCACCCTGGCTTACCTACTCTGTAGGTTTATCGTGCTATGTTGAGCTAACCCAATACCTTATATGCAAAATCGAGAAGTTATGTACATTTTACAGTCTTTTGGAAGAGTGCAAGGATTTACCCTTTACCTTTTTGGTCTCAGGATGTCACATTACTAACCCTTATATTGATTCCAATTAACTATTACCTTTTGAGTCTCTAGTTATTAGATGAAAGCTAACTAGGTCTATTCAAAACCGAACCGTATCCAATAAGCCAACCGCAAAATTGACTTATTGTCTTATTGGATAAACGGTTGGTGAGCGAATTAAATTTTTTTAATTAACGACTTATTGGTGTGGAGGTGGATTACTTAATTTTCTTATTGGATAAACCATTAACCCATTAAGAATTACCATATATATTTATACTTTTCCACCTACTTATATAAAGATTAAAATATACATTATATTATTATAAAATATAAACTGTAAATCTAATTTATCTAAATTCTAGTGGAATAACCTCAAGCTCATTCCAAATTAAACCCTAATAAAAATTAACGAATAAATTTATTACGTATTAGGAGTATCAGTATAGTAATATACCGTATATTATTTACAAAGCAAAAGTTCTAGACTTCTGGTTGACTGTTTTCTTTAGTGTGCTTCGGTTTTTCTACTGGAAATCTCGTATGCACATATTCATCTCTATATCTTTTCTTTATTAATTCAGTCCTTGTTTTTTTATCTGCTTAATTTTATTTTTTATGTTTCTTTAATTGTCTTTTTTTTCTAGTGAGTTGTGGACTTTTACTTTCATATTTTTTTCTTTTATTTTGCTTCAATTTTTTATTTTGATGTGAATGGTGATGTGCATGGCTGCATGTACTTGGGTATGTAACTATAGTCTACGGCATGTATTTAGTTAGCCAAATTTTGTATGGATCACTAATCGCTATTGCATTACGTGTTAATCTTCATGTTCTTTGTACCAATATTGATAATTCATGAATAGATTTTTCTTATCACAACAACTCAAAATCAACTCATAGCATGGCTTAAAATATACAAGCTGCTAAGGTGATGGGTGAAAGTGAGGATTCAAATCGAGCAAGTCAATTCGAAACAACTAAAACTCAGAAGGCAATTGCTAAAAGAAGGAAAAAAAGGTCAGAAACGTGGAATCATTTTACAGAAAATGCTAGTCCTGAAGGTACAAAAGCAAAATATGTCCATTGCTCCCATGAGTATTCTTTTAAGTCAAGAGACGGTACGTCCACTCTTCTTGGTCATCTATCGACGTGTCCTAAGCTTACTCCTACTAGTGTTGATAAAAAACAATCAAATTTAGCTTTTAAAGCTATTCTAGGGGGTAGTCAAGGTGATGTAGCTGTTGTGCCTTGGAAATTTGACCAAGAAGAGTGTAGGAGGACTTTATGTCGTATGGTGATAATTTATTCCTTTTAGCTTTGTTGAAAAAGAAGGTTTTCGGGCATTTATGAAAGTGACACAACCTCATTTTTAGATACCTTTCCGTAGTACTGTCACTAGGGATTGTTTTAATCTTTATAATGAAGAAAAACAAAAGCTGAAAAGGTATTTTGTGGAAACAAAACAAAGAATCTGTATAACTACTGACACCTGGACTTCTATACAAAGAATCAATTACATGTGTATAACTGCCTATTGGATTGATAGTGAATGTGATATGCATAAGAAAATTCTCAATTTTTGTCCTATTATTAGCCATAACGGTGAAGATATGGCAAATGGTATTGGTAGGTGCTTACGTGTGTGGGGAATAAATAAAATATTCACTGTCACTATAGATAATGTGAGCTCAAATTATGTAATGGTAAAAGAACTATCTAAGCATTTGACAAAGATGGGAACTAATCTGAAGAATGGTGATCACCTCCATGTGAGGTGTATGGTGCACATTATGAATCTTGTTGTCCAGGATGGCTTGAAAGAAAGTTGTCTATCTATTGAACGTGTTAGACTGCAGTGAGATATGTTAGGCAATCTCCTGGGAGGTTGAAAAAGTTTCAAGAAAGTTGTGATGATGAACAACTCAGTTGCAAGAAATATTTATGCTTAGATGTTCCAACTTGGTAGAACTCCACCTACCTAATGTTGAGTAGGGCGGTTGAATTTGATAATGCATTTACAAATTATGCTTCTCGTGAAATTGGCCTGAGATATTATCTTGAGAATTCTTATATTGAAGTTGGAGGTACTGCTGGTGAACTTTTGAGTAGTGATTGGGTGCACGTGAGAAAGATTACAAAATTTCGTGAAATCTTTTATCTTCTTACTTTGAAAATATCTAGATCACTTTATGTTACATCTAATATTCATTTTCTTAAAATTTGTGCTATTGTTGTTTATTTGAATCAATTGATTGCAAGTAAAGATACTAATTTAAGTAATATGGCGAGGAAAATGAAAGAAAAATTTGATAAGTACTGGGGTGATCCAATAAAAATAAATAAGATAATTTTTTTTTCATGTGTTCTAGATCCTCGTTACAAGCTTGATTCAGTTGGCTATGCACTTGTAAAGATGTTTAGGGAAAATCAAGGTCTATCTTTAAAAGCAGCAGTAAAGGAATACATGATTTTATTATTTAATGAATATGTAAAATCCAGTTCAAAAGGGCTTGGGGTTGCTGTATCTTCACCTTGCTCTTTACTGGAGACGTCTACTTTAGTGATTTCTGGCAGTCAACTAAGTACCCAAGCTACAGGACCCTTAGATTCACTCATGCAAGATCTAAAGTAGTATAAAGTTGTGAATGGAGGTGTAGATGCTAGAACAGAGTTAGATAAATATTTTGGAGAAGACACTGAAGATGATACTAAAGATTTTAACATCCCGCCTTGGTGGAAAATGAACGCAACAAGATTTCCTGTTCTTGCTAAGATGGCTTGTGATGTATTAGCTGTTCCGATTTCAAGTAATGCATCTGAATCTGAGTTTAGTACAAGAGTACGTCTTCTTGATTTATTTAGGAGTTCATTGACTCCTAAATTGGTGCAAGTTCTAGTGTGTCTTCAAGATTGGCTTCGAAATGAGCAATTAAAACAACCTGTTAGTGTTGAGGAAAATCTTGATAATCTCCAGCAAATTGAAAAAGGTAATAGAATTATCTTTACGTGTGTTGTTGTTATAAATGATTTTTATGTATTAGTTTACTCATTATATTATTCTTCTCTTCAGATTTAGCTAGTGCAGGAAAAGACCCTACTGTATTTGACGTGTAGTACAACTATACAAGCCTAAAAGACAGCTTTTCTTTCACTAGGGTTGTACAAAAACCGAACCGACCGATAAATCAAACCGATAAAAATGTTATTGGGTTATTGGTATTGGGTTATCGGGTTAACAGTTTTTTATTGGTTTTATAAAAAATTTTATTGGGTAAATGGTTCAGTATTGGTTTTAGCTTATTGGGTTATCGGTTTAACCGATAACCCAATAAGGATACACTAAGTTATTGTTTTATCCCTATTTATGTTATATATTAAAATCTCTCTCTCTCTCTCTCTCTATATATAGATATATGTATGTATACAGATTATATGCATTGCTAATTTATAATTCAGTAATTCACAAAGTATTAACCTATTCAGGGCAACAAAGGCACCATATAAAATTCAGCTATTATCGTAATAAAAAGCTTGAAACATTAATAGCTTCCAACAATTAGGATTCAATTTTTTCCTAACTAACATTCAGTTCAAGTTTGAAGATTCTTATAAACTAAAATGCGTTGCGTAGGTTTTGGCGGTAATTAAGATTTTATTTTTTTATGTTAGTTGTTACTATTTCTATTTTATAAGTATTTTCTTATTGGTTAAACCAAAAACCAAACCGTTAAGGACCAAAAACTGATAAACCAATACCGATAAGAAAATATCTTATTGGTTGGTTATTGGTTTTACATATTAAAAATCGAAATTGATAAACCAAACCAACAACACGTAAAATCGAACCGAACTGACCGAGGCACACCCCTACCTTTCACAAGGTTAGTATAAAAAGAATAAGATAAAAGTCATCATGTTATGTTTCTTTTTCACTGTTCATATTATTCTTAGCTATTAATTATGTTTTAGAATTGATTCTTTAAGTGGGGTTGTTATGTTCTTAATTCAAATGAGTATTACATATTTATATTGTCATGGCAGTGGTGAGCTGAAGAGTTGTTCGTCTTGCTTGTTCTTTGAGGTATCTTGTTTTGTTTATATTTATTGTTCACCTAACAATCTTTATGGTGTAATTTCTTATTATGTATTAGTTTGTGATGATAGAAGCTTCTCAAGTTGATGATTGAATTTAACTGATTGAAAAAAATGAAGATCGAGTTCCAACAGAAGAATCTTGGTGTTTGTTATTAGTGGGTAAGAGAAAGAGGGTCTTGGAAGTACGCCTAATATTTTCAATGATAGAAATCTGTAGCCCATGATTTGTATCATTGTCGTTGAGTATTTGAACTGATAGCTTTCCTTCACTAATCTCTGGAAGGATTTAGCTTTAGTTAACAGCGTATGTTTACTGGTGGTCAAAACATTCTTAAAATCTTAGTAGAAAATGTGTTTCACAAAGCCAATACATGTTAAGACCCAAGAAATTACAAGTTTAATGATTCTATCAGTAAGTCTCCATCTACAAAAATTAACTTCTTGCTTTGTTTTAAACTTGCTCAAGTAAATGAGAGCTGTCCACTCTTCAGCTATGGAGAAGTTTGCTGCTACTATCCTCCCGCTAGCCACTTCCGTCTAGTTGTCCATTAGAACTGAGGTGTGCCATGTATTAAGCATGATTGCGTATGGTGATTTTTCTTCACATTCAAAATGTTTAGCCAGGATGCACCATTCAACTAGCCCCCATTCATCTTCTTCAAAAACATTCCCCAGTGCTGCTTTATATAACTTAGTGGTGTCCGTAAGAAGCTCTGTTCCAGTCAGATAAGAAGCATAGAACTGGTTAGCTCTCGAGTACCCAGCTCTAGTTGTGTTGTTGGGGTACGCATATGTGATAACTGTAATAAAGCAATAGAATCCAATATAGGAAACAATTCTTCGAAACTTTTGGATATTTAAAATCTCGTTCTATCCTTCATACATCCGCCACATTCCCTATTGAGCCGCTGAGCATAGAAATTCTAATTTTCACGCAAGTACTCGCAGTGGCCTAGTGGTCCAATATATGCTAGGAGTGTTTTGGTCTTGTTAGAGAATATATTGGTACTTATAGTGCTAGGGAACCTAAATCTTCAAATATTGGATTGAGACGGGGTTACATAGAGCATGAATGTGAGAATCCATACAGTCGAGTCTAACTAGATTGAGATTGAGTGTAGTTATTGTTATTGTATTCTCAGGAGATTCCAAGCGGGGTTTTTCTTTGGATTTTACTTTTCCCTCTCTTCTTTATGTAGGTGAATATATAAAAATGGTAATAGAAGATCTTTGCAATCAAATAGAACCTAAGGTTACTATAAGTTTTTGTTGTTGTCATTGTCGTTTGTACGTTTGCATCTTGTTAAATATGTATATGCCAACAACATGTAGAGAACTTAAGTTTTTACTATTGAATTAAGATGGGTTTAAATGGAGCTACGTGTATTTGTACTCACTGATCATTCTTCTTGAGCTATATTTTACTTGAAAATGTTTATTAATATTTGGTTTTCATTGTCAATGACAGAATTATGGGACTATCATCAATTTAAAGTGTGGAAAAGTAGATTCCTGTGTAAAAGTTAGTCTTATGGCTGCTACATCTTTCAAAGTTGAGACTTGAGATTGTTCAATTCAAGAAAAAAACATTTTTCTGAGTATATTGTGCAAAAGCTGTTGCGCAGAAGAATTGATTTTTTTCTAAGAGAATTGATTATTGATATGGTTTAGGTGGAGTGACATAACTTAGTATTTTGTTTTTTTAGATAAATATTGAGATTCTTAATTTCTTAGTTGTCAAAAGTATTGGCATTCCTTCACTAGCTAATACTATTACCAAAGTGACAACAATATTGAATTAAAAGTATTAGCATTCCTGCACTAGCTAATACTATTAACTAATCAAAAGTATTCTTAGTTGTGTTTGCCTTTATGAATGGCTACAACTTGTAACTTGGCTGCTCCTGCTAGGTTCTTAAAGGTAATGTTCATTGCAATAAATCTTTGACCATCTACAACTACATGAGTGATTATATACATTTAGGTTCATGAAACTATTTAAAATGAAACTATTCTGATGTTTTCACTGTGAAAAGAAAAGAATGTTCTATTCTATTTTGTTTTCTGATTTTGAGATGTATTCAAGTAGGAAATGTGGATGTCTGATACAACGTCCAATAACCGCCCGATAATTGTTTATCTGTTACTGAACCAACCTATATCTTATCGGTTAGCTAGTGGATTTGTATATTTTAAAATCGATAACCGTTAAGCAAAATTGTTAAGTGTAATGGTCCATCCAATCCGTCCGATAAGTAGCCCTAAAGCTAACGACCATTCACTATATTCTATTATGCGGCAATGGATCGACAATTAACTCCCAAATTACTGTTATCATTATCTTTTCCAAGTCACTGCTCCTCTTTATGAGTAAGTAGCAATATCTAGGCGGGATCCTAACATTTGTAACCGCTAAGACAACTATGATAATGAAGATAATGCAATGCATGCCATGGGTATTAGTTCAATTCAACAATCACACTTCCCCTACTTTCTCAATCAGCCAGGGTTTGACCAACCGTAGCTATGGGTTTTAGCTGCTCATACTTGTGCAAAAATCAGTAACATTCAAGATTGAAGGCTTAGATGAAGTTGCAATGATCAGATGAATTAAAACCCAAAACCATAACTTGATTAATCAACTGCAGTTAATACAAGAAAATCCCAAGATAAAAGACGGATCTTGGAATCAAAATATATTTGTGAGTATCAAAAGTGTGTATCTTCTACTAAAAAGTATATAAGGGGTATTTATAATATAAGAGAAAACCCAAAAAACAAAGCCCGGATGAAATAGGAGAAAACAGAGTTGTTTGCCAAATGATCTTTGTACCTGTGGTCTGGCACAGGGCGTAGGGAAAAATTCATGAGCTATAGCCCACGGTTCTTGGGTGGGCCCAGGTCCAGGCGTGTTTTGGGCAAAACAATCGACCGAGGGCCCCTTGGTAGCTGAGGAGTGGCCTAGTATGGGCCATTAAGGTTGATGGGGTCATTTAGGTGGTCAAAAAAGTGACACAGTATGAACGGGGTAATTTCAGGCTAAATCGGTGGGCTATAGCCCACAGTTCTAGGGGTGGGCCCAAGTCTGGGCATCTTTTGGGCCAAAATTCAATCGGAGGCCCCCAAGTAGGCTAAGGAGCAGCCTAGTATGGGCCGTTGGAGTCGGTGGGTCCATTTGGGTGGTCAAACGGGCAAAACAACACAGATAGGGTATTTTTGAGCCAAATCGATGTGCTATAGCCCACGATACTGTGGGCGAGCCCAGGGCTTGGGCATCTTTTGGGCCAAAAATCAACTGAGGGACCCCACATATGCTGAAGAGCGGCGTAGTGCAGGTCGTTGGGTTTTGCAGGGACATTTGGGAGATCAATCGAGTAAAACAATGCAAACAGGGAATTTTTGGGCTAAGTCGATGTTCTATAGCCCTCGGTTTTGGCGGTGGGCCCAAGTCTTAGGCATGTTTTGGGCCAAAAATTGATTGGGGCCTCCCAGGCAGGCTGAGGAATGGCCTAGTATAGGCCGTTGGGGTCGGTGGGGCAATTTGGGTGGTTAAACAAGCAAAATGGCATGAATGGGGTATTTTCGAGCCAAATCAGTGTGCTATAGCCCGCGATTCTAGGGGGTGGGATGGGGGCACGAGCGTATTTTGGGCCAAAAATCAATTCGAGCCCATAAGAAGGCTGAGGAGTGGCCTAGTGTGGGATGTTGGGGTCAGCGGAGCTATTTGGGTTGTCAAAAGGGATTAACGATGAGAATGGGGCATTTTCAAGCTAAATCGGTGTGCTATAGCCCACAATTCTGGAGGTGGGCCAAGGGGTCGAGCGCGGTTTGCACTAAATATTGATAGTGGGCTCCCAAGCAAGCTGAGGAGCAGTCTAATGTAAGTCGTTGGGGTCGACAGGGCAATTTGGGTGGTCAAATAGGTAAAACAGCATGAACGGGGCATTTTTGGTCTAAATCAGTGTGCTATAGCCTATAGTTCTGGGGGTGGGACCGAGGCGAAGGCATACTTATACCAATAATCGACCAGAAGTGCGCAAGAGGGTTAAGAAGCGGCCTAGTATATGCTGTTGGAGTCAGCGGACAATTTGGGTGGTCAAACGAGCGAAACAGCATGAACGGAGCATTTTTGGGCTAAATCGATGTGTTATAGCCTGCGGTTCTGGAGGTAGGCTCGAGGCTTAGGCGTATTTTGGGCCAAAAATTGATTGAGGGCCCCCAACCAGGTTGAGAAGCAGCTTAGTGTTAGTTGTTAGGGTTGGCGGGGCCATTTGGGTGGTCAAAGGGGCAAAAATGCAAGAACGGGATATTTTTGGGCTAAATCGATGTGTTATAGCCCACGGTTCTAGGGGTGGACCTAGGGACGGAGCATGTTTTGGGCTAAAAATCAATCGAGGCCCTCCAGGCAGGATGAGGAAAAGCCTAGTGAGTCCATTAGGGTCGGCGTGGCCATTTGGGTGGTTAAACAAGTCAAATGGTGCTAACGGGACATTTTTGGGCCAAATTGGTGTGCTATAGCCTATGGTATCAGGGTGGGCCCATGTCTCGGGCTTTTTTTATGCCAAAAATCAATTAAAGGCCCCCAAGCCAGATGAGAAGTGGCCTAGTATGGGTCGGTTAGGTCAGCACAACCATTTGTTTGGTCAAAAGGGCGAAACGACGCGAAAATGGCATTTTTGGGCCAAATCAGTGTGCTATAGCCCACGGTTTTAGGGGTGGGGCCAAGGCTCAGGCGTTTTTTGGATTGAAAAATCTATCGGGGCTGCCAGGCAGGCTGAGGAGTAGCCTAGTATGGGCCATTGGGATTTGCGGGGTAATTTGTATGGTCAAACAAGCAACACGGCACGAATGGATCATTTGCGATCCAAGTTGATGTTCTATATCCCACGATTTCGTAGGTGATATCGGGGGCATTTTGGGCTAAACATCAGCTGAGAACCCCCAGGCAGGCTGAGGAGTGTCCTATTATGGGCCGTTTGGGTTAACGGGCTAATTTGTGTGATCAGACAAGTGAAACAGCATGAACGACACATTTGTGAGCTAAATTAGTGCACCCTAGCCCACGATTTCGGGGGTGATCCCGAGGTTCGGGAATATTTTTGGCCAAAAATTGATAGGAGGCCCATAGGCAGGCTAAGAGCAGCCTAGTATAGGTCATTAGGTTCGGTGGGGCCATTTGTGTAGTCAAAGGACCAAATAACAAGAACGAGGCATTTTTTGGCCAAATTGATGTGCTATAGCCCACAGTCCAAGGGTGGGCCTAAGGATCGAGTGTTTTTTGGATAAAAATTAATTGGCGGCCTCCAAGCACGCTGAAGAGTAGCCTAGTATGGGTAGTTGGGATCGGCAGGGCCATTTGGGTGGTCAAATAGGCAAAACAGCATGGTGCCTAGTGGGGCATTTTCGGGCCAAATCGGTGAGCTATAGCCCATGGTTTCGAGGGTGAGCATGGTGCCTAGGCATGTTTTGGGTCGCAAATCCACCAGACCCCCAGACAGGCTGAGGAGCATCCTAGTATGGGCCGTTGAGGTCGACGGGGCTAATTGGGTGGCCAAATGGGCAAAATGGCACGAACAGGATATTTAAGGGCCAAATCGATGTGCAATAGCCCACGATTACAGGGGTAGGTTCGGGACCCAGGCATGTTTTGGGATGAAAATTGGTCGAGAACCCCCAAGAATTCTAAGGAGCGGCCTAGTATTTGTTGTTGTGGTTTGCAGGGCCATTTGCATGGTCAAATGTGCAAAACGATGCTAATGGGGCATTTGCAGGCCAAATTGGTGTGCTATAGCCCACGGTTCCAGGGGAGGGCCTGGGGCCGAGCGTATTTTTGGCCAAAAATCAATTAGAGGCCCTCATATAGGCTAAGTAGTAGCCTAGTGGGGGTCGTTAGAGTTGGCGGGGCCATTTGGATCATCAAATGAGAGAAACTACATGAATTGGGCATTTTCAGGCTAAATCAGTGTGCTATAGCCCACGGTTTTGAGGTGGTCCAGGGGCTCGAGCATATTTTGTGCCAAAAAATGATCGAAGGCCCCCAGGCAGGGTTAGGAGATGCCTAGTGTAGGCCGTAAAGGTCGGCGAGACCATTTGTGTTGTCAAAAGAGCGAAATGGCGTGTACGAGGCTATAGTCCACGGTTCTAATGGTGTGCCCGAGCCCGAGTGTGTTTTGGGCTAAAAATTGATCAAGGGCCCCAGGAAGGCTGAGGAGCGACTTAGTGTGGTCTATTGGGGCCGATAGGGCTATTTGAGTGGTCAAACAAGAGATACAGTTCGAACGACTCATTTTTGGGCCAAATCAATGTGCTATAGCCTACGGTTCTAGGGGTAGGCCAAGGGCTCGGGTATGTTTTGGGCCAAAAATTGACTGGGCCCACCAGGAAGGCTGAGGAGTGACCTAGTATGGGTCGTTGGGGACGCCTGGGTAATTTGGGTGGTCAGACGAGCAAAACAGCACGAGCGAGGCATTTTCTTGATAAATCGGTGTGCTATAGCCCACGGTTTCGAGGATGGACCCGAGGCTTGATCATGTTTTGGACCCAAAATCAATAAAAGGCCTTCAGGTAAGCTGAGAAGCAGGCTATTATGGGACGTTGGGTTCAGCGAGGGCATTTGTGTTGTCAAAGGGGAGAAATGGACAGACGGGGGATTTTAGAGCTAAATAGTGTGTTAAAGCCCACTATTCCAGAGGTGGGCCCAGGTCTTGAGCGTATTTTGGGATGAAAATTGATTGGAGGCCCCCAAGCAGGCTGAGAAGCATCCTAGTGTAGGACTTTGGGGTCGCCGGGGCTAATTGGGTGGTCATACGGGTGAAACAGCATTAACGGGGCACTTTCGAGTTAAATCGGTTTATGGGTGGGCCTGGAGCCCAGACATTTTTTTGTTCAAAAATAGATTGGAGGCTCCCAGGTAAGTTAAGGAGTAGGTAAGTGTGGGTCATTGGGGTTGGCGGGGCCATTTGATTGGTCAAGAGGGAGAAACGACACGAATGGGCCATTTTTGGGCTAATTAGTGGGCTATACCTCATGGATTTCGATGTGGGCCCGAGGCTTGAGCGTGTTTTAGGTCAAAAATCGATCAGGGGTTCCCATGAGGGCTGAAAAGTGTGAGAGTTTGGACCGTTAGGTTCGGAGGGGCTGTTTAGGTGGTCAAACTGGCAAAATAGCGCGAATGGGGCATTTACGAGCCCAATCGGTGTGCTATAGCCCACGGTTCTGGGGGTAGGTCTGGGGCTCGAACATGTTTTAGGCCCTCAGATCAGAGGACCCCAGAAAGGCTAAAGAGAAGCCTAGTGTGGACCGATCGAGTGGGCGGGGCCATTTGGGTTGTCAAACGAGCAAAATGGGGCCCAGGGTTCCAAGGGTGTGCCCGGGTCCCGGGCGTGTTTTGGGCCAAAAATTGATCGAGGGCCCCTAAGCAGGATGATGAGCCTAGTGTAGTCCATTGGGGTTGACGGGGCCATTTGGGTAGTCAAACAGGACACCCAGTGCGAATGAGGCATTTTCGGGCCAAATCAATTTGCTATAGCCCACGGTTCTAGGGGTGGACGTGGGGCCCCGATTATGTTTTGGGCAAAAAATCAACTTCCCCCTTTTGGAAGGTTGAGGAGTGGCCTGGTGTGGGCCGTTGGAGTTGACGGGGCCATTGGGTGGTCAAATGGGCGAAACGGTGCGAATAGACATTTTCGGGCCAAATCGGCATGATATAGCCTATGGTTTTGGAGGTGGGCATGGGGCTCAGGCATTTTTAGAGATAAATTTAACGAGGACCCTAAAAGGCTGAGGAGCAGCCTAGTATGGACCATTAGGGTCGGTGGGGCTATTTGGGTGGTAAAACAGGCGAAACAGCTAGATCAGGGTGTTTTTGAACCAAATCGATGTGCTATAGCCCACGATTCTCGAGGCTTAGGCGTGTTTGTGCTGTTTAGGCCGTTTGACTACTCAAATCACCCCACCCACCCAAAAGGACAACACTATGATGCTCCCCAACCTCACTGACATGCTCCGATAAATTTTTGGCCCATGGCACGCCCGGACCACGGGCCTACCCCAAAAATCGTGGGCTATATCACACTAATTTGGCTTGAAAATGCCCCGTTTGCACCGTTACACCCGTTTGACCACCCAAATGGCCCAGGTCTCTGAAAATAACCACACTAGGATGCTCCCCAGCCTCCCTAGCATGCCACGGTCGATTTTTGGCCCACAGCACGCTTGGACCCCGGATCCACCCCCGAAACCATGGGCTATAGCACACCCATTTGGCTAGAAAATGCCCTGTTCGCACCAATTCGCCTGTTTGATCACCCAAATAGCTAATCCCACCCAAAAGGACCACTCTAGGATTTTCCCCAGCCCCCTGGCATATCTCAGTCAATTTTTGGCCCACGGCACACCCGGAGCCCGGGCCCACCCCTAGAACCATTGGCTATAGCACATCGATTTGGCCCAAAAAATTCCCCTTTTATATCCTTTTGTCTGTTCGACCACTTAAATGGCCTCGCCCACCCTAACGGACCATACTAGGATTCTCCCCAGCCTCTCTAGCACGCCCCAGAAGATTTTTGGCCATGGCACACTCGGACCCCGAGCCTACACCCTAGAATCGTGGTCTATAGCACACCGATTTGTCCCAAAAATGCCTCATTTGCACTATTTTTCCCGTTTAACAACCTGAATTGTGTCGAACACCCAAACGGACCACATTAGGACACTCCCCAGCCTCCCTGGCATGCCCCAGCCAATTTTTATCCCACGGCACACCCAAACCCTGGAACCATGGGCTGTAGCACTCCGATTTGGCTCGAAAACACCCTGTTTGCACCATTTTGCCCATTTGACAACCCAAATGGCTACGCCCACCCAAACGAACCAAACTTAGATGCTCTTCAGTGTCTCTGGTATGCCTCAGATGATTTTCGACCAACGGCATGCTCGGACCCTAGGCCCAACCCCAAAATCGTGGGCTTTAGCACACTGATTTGGATCAAAAATGCCTGTTTGCACCGTTTTTACCATTTGACCACTCAAATGGCCCCGCCCATCCAAACAAACCACACTAGTATGCTTCCCATCCTCCCTGGCACACCCTGGTCGACTTCGACCGATAGCATGCCTGGACCCCGGGCCCACCCCCAAAATCGTGGGCTATGGCACACCAATTTGGCCTAAAAATATCCCGTTTGCACCGTTTTGCTAGTCTTACCACCTACATGGCCCCTCCCAACCAAATGGACCATAATAGGATATTCCCCAACCTCCCTGGCATGCCTGAGTTGATTTTCAGCCCACGGTATGCCTGAACCTTGGGACCACCTCTGGAACTGTGGGCTATAGCACACTGTTTTGGCCTAAAAATGCTCAATTTGCATCGTTTTGTCTGTTTGACCACCCAAAATGGACCTGCCCACCCAAATGGACCACACTAAGATGCTCTCTAGCATCCCTAGCATGCCATAGTTGATTTTTGAGCCACGGCACAATCGGACCCCAAGCCCACCCCCAAAATCGTGGGTTATAGCTCACCAATATGGCCCATAAAATGCCCCATTTACACCGTTTTGGTTGTTTGACCACCCCAAATGGACTCGCCCACCCAAGCGGACCACTTTAGGACATTTTCCCGCCTCCTTGGCATGCCGCAGTCTATTTTTGGCCCAGGGCCCCTCCCCATGAAAAGTGGACTATAGCACACCGATTTGGCCTAAAAATGCCCCATGTGCACCGTTTTACCCGTTTGACCACCTAAATGGCCTCGCCAACCCAAACAGACCATAGTAGGATGCTTTCCATCCTCCTTTACATGTCTCGGTTGATTTTTAGCCCACGGAACACCTTGAACCTAGGGCCACCCTCGGAACCGTGGGCTATAGCACATCGATTTGGCCCAAATATGCTCCAGTTGCACTGGTTCACTCATTTAACCACCAAAATGGCACCGCCCACCAAAACAGACCATAATAGGATACTCCCCAGTCTCCCTGACATGCCCCGATAGATTTTTGGCCCATAGAGTTCTCAGACCCGGGCCCACACCCCAGAACCGTGGGCTATAGCACACCGATTTGGCCCGAAAATACCCCATTTGCACCATTTCTCTCATTTAGCAATAAAAATGGCCCCGCACACCCAAACGAACGACACTAGGATGATCCCTGGTCTCTCTGGCATGCCTCAAAAGTTTTTTGGCCACAGAATGCCCGGAACCGTCGGCTATAGCACACCGATTTGGCTACAAAAAACCCTGTTGGTGCCATTTCGGCCGTTTGACCACCCAAATGGCCACGTCAACCCAAATGACCCATACTAGGCCTATCCCTGGCCTTCCTAGCATTCCTCGGTCGATTTTTGACCTACAGCATGCATGGTCCCGGGCCCACCCCTAAAACCGCGGGCTACAATACACCAATTTGGCCCAAAAATGCCCCGATTGTACCATTTTGCCCGTTTGACCACCCAAATGGCCTTGCCCACCCAAACGGACCTCACTACAATGCTTCCCAGCCTCCCTAGCATGCCCTAAATGATTTTCAACCACGACATGCATGGACGCTGGGCCTACCCTTGGAACCGTAGGCTATAGCACACCGATTTGGTTCGAAAATGCCTCGTTTACATTGTTTCACCCGTTTGACCACCCAAACGGCCCCACCCACCTAAATGAATCACACTGGGATGATTCCTAGCCTCTCTGACATACCCTGATTGATTTTTGGCCCATAGTACGTCCAAACCCCGGGCCCACCCTCGAAAGCATGGGCTATAGCACACTGATTTGGCCCAAAAATGCCCCATCTACATCGTTTCGCCCGTTTGACCACCCATATGGACATACTCACCCAAGATGCTTCCAAGACTCTATAGCATGTCATGTTCTATTTTCGACCCACGAAATTCCTGGACTCTGGGCCCACCCCCAGAACCGTGGGCTATAGCAAACTAATTTGGCTAGAAAATGCCCCGTTTGCACTGTTTTGCCCGTTTGACCACCCAAATTGCCCCATCCACCTAAATGGACCACTCTAGGATCCTTCCCACCTCTTTGGCACGTCCCGGTCGATTTTTTGCCCATGACACGCTCGGAGCCTCGGCCCACCCCAAGAATCGTAGGCTATAGTAGTACAACGATTTGGCCCAAAAATGCCCCATTTGCACCGTTTTTCCCATTTTTCCTGTTTGACAATCCAAATCACCTCGACCACCCAAACGGACCATACTAGGATACGGCTAAGCCTCCATAGCATGCCCTGGTTAAGTTTTAGCTCACATCATGCCCGAACCTCGGGCCCACCTCCAGAACCGTAGGTTATAGCATACTAATTTGGCCCGAAAACACTCCTGTTGGTGCAGTTTTGCCCGTTTGTCCACCTAAATAGCCACGCCATCCCAATCGACCCATAATAGGCCAATCCCAAACCTCCCTGGCTGATTTTTAGCGCACAATACACCCAAACCCAAGGCCATACCCAGAACCGTGGGCTATAGCACACCAATTTGGTCCAAAAATGCCCCGTTTACACCGTTTTTCCTGTTTGATCATCCAAATGGCCCTACTCACCCAAATGAAGCACACTAGGATGCCTCCCAACCTCTCTAGAATGCCCCAGTCAATTTTTGACCCACAACGCACCCAAAACCCAGCCCCACGCCTGATACTATCGGTTATAGCACACCGATTTGGCCCAAAAATGCCCCGTTTACACCATTTTGCCCGTTTGACCACCAAATGGCTCCGCCTACCTAAACGGACCTCACAAGGATGCTCCTCAGCCTTCCTGAAATGCCTAGGTTGATTTTCGGCCTACGACACGCCCGAACCCCGAGCTCACCCCCAAACCGTGGGCTATAACACACCAATTTAGCCTGAAAATGCCCCATTTGCATTGTTTCTCTCGTTTGACCACCCAAATGGCTTTGCCCACCCAAATGAATGACACTAGGATGCTGCCCAACCTCCCTGGCATGGCCCAGTCAATTTTTTTAGCCCACAACATGCCTAGAACCCGAGCTTACCCCTGGAACAATGGGCAATAGCATAATGATTTGGCCTAAAAATGCCCCATTTTACACCGTTTCGCTCGTTTGACCACCCAAATAGCCTCTACCACCCAAACAGACCACACTACTGCACAACCTCCCTGGCACACCTTGATTAATTTTCAGCCTATGGTATGCCTGAACCCCGAGTTCACCCCTGGAACCATGGGCTATAGCACAATGATTTGGCTCGAAAATACCTCGTTTGCACTGTTTTGCCCATTTGACCATCAAAATAGCCCCGCTTACCCTAAAAGACCACAATAGGACTCTTTCCAACCTCCTTATCATGCCTCGATCGATTTTCAGCACACGACATGTACGAACCCCAAGCCCACCCTTAGAGCCATGGGTTATAGCACACTGATTTGGCCCAAAAATGCCCCATTTTCACTAATTTGCCCGTTTGACCACATAAATTTCCACGCCCACCCAAATGAACAACCCCAAGATGCTCCTCAGCCTCTCTGGCATACCCCGATCAATTTTCAATACATGGTACTCTCGAACCCCAGGCCCATCCCCATAACCGTGGGCTATAGCACATCGATTTAGCGAGAAAATGCCCCATTTGCATTGTTTTGCTCATTTTACCCCATAAATGGCCTCACCCGCCCAAACAGACCACACTAAGACGCTCCTCAGTCCCCTTGGCATGCCCCAATAAATTTTTGTCCCATAGCACACCCAAACCCTGGATCTACCCCAGGAACTGTGGGCTATAGCACACCGATTTGGCCCAAAAATGCCCCATTTAAACTGTTTCGCCCGTTCAACAACCCAAATGGCCCTGCCAACCCAAACGGTCCTCACTAGGATGATTCCCAGCCTCTCTGGCATGCCTCAGTCGATTTTTAACCTATAAAACACCTGGACTCCGAGCCTACCCACAAAATTATGGGCTATAGCACACCGATTCGACCCAAAAATGCCCCATTTGCATAGTTTCTCCCATTTGACCACCCAAAGGGACCCGCTCATCCAAAAGGACCATACTAGGACACTCCTCAGCCTCTGTAACACACCCCAATCAATTTTTGGCCCATGAAATGCCCAGACCCCAGGCCCACCCTAGAATCGTGTTTTATAGCACACCGATTTGGCCCAAAAACACCTTGTTTGCACTATTTCGCACGTTTAACCACACAAATGGCCCATTCCACCCAAATGGACCACATTAGGATACTCTCCAGCCTTCCTGGCATGCCTCAATCAATTTTTAGCCCACGACACGCTCGGAACCACCCCCGAAACCATTGGCTATAGCATACCGATTTAGACCAAAAATATCTCTATTGATATTGTTTCACCCATTTGACCACCGAAATGGCCCCACCGACCTAAATAACCCACACTAGGCCAATACCCAACCTCCCAACATGCCCTGATTGATTTTCGGCCAACAAAATGCCTGGACTCCGAGCCTACCCCCGGCACCATGGCCTATAGCACATCGATTTGGCTCGAATATGCCCTATTTGCATTGTTTCACCTGTTTGGCCACCCAAATAGCCCCGACCACCCAATCGACCATACTAGGAGTCTTCCCAACCTCCATAGCATGCCTAGTCAATTTTTGGCCCATGACACACCTGAATCTCGTGCCCACCCCTAAAATTGTGGACTATAGCACACCGATTTGGCCCAAAAATGCCCCATTTTCACGACTTTACCCTACCCAAATGGACCACACTAGGATGCTCCCCAGCCTCCCTAGATCGCCCCAAGCCCACCCTATAACTGAGGGTTATGACACACTGATTTGGCCCAAAAATGCCCCATTTGTACTATTTTGCCTGTTATATCACCCAAATGGCCCCACCTACCTAAACAGACCATACTAGGATGATCCTTAGCCTCTCTGCGATGCCCTGATTGATTTTTAAGCCACGACACACCCGACCCTCGAGCCCACCTAGAACCATGGGCTACAGTACATCGATTTTGCCCAAAATTGCCCTATTTACACTGTTTTTCCTATTTTACCACCTAAATGGCCCTGCCTACCCAAACGGCCTATAGTAGGTTAATACCTAGCCTCTCTGGCATGCCCCGATCAATTTTTAGCCACCAAAATGCTAAGACCTCGCCCCCACCCCAAGAACCATGGGCTATAGCACATCGATTTGGCCTGAAAATACTTCGTTTGCATTGTTTTGCCCGTTTGACCACCCAAATACCCCTACCCACCAAAATGGACCATATTAGGATGTATCCTAGCCTCTCTGGCATGTATTGATCGAATTTTAGCCTACGACACGCCCAGATCCCAGGACCACCCTTAGAATTGTAGGCTATTGCACACCGATGGTGCCTGAAAATGCTCCATTTGCACTATTTTTCCCATTTGACCACCCAAATGGCCCTGCCCACCAAAATGGACCTCACTAGGATGCTCCCAATCATCCTCGACATGCTACAGTCGATTTTTATGGATGCTCCCCATTATTGATGTGGTTTAGGTGGAGTGACATAACTTAGTATTTTGTTTTGTTTTTTTAGATAAATATTGAGATTCTTAATTTCTTAGTTGTCAAAAGTATTGGCATTCCTGCACTAGCTAATACTATTACCACAGTGACAATAATATTGAATCAAAAGTATTAGCATTCCTGCACTTGCTAATACTATTAACTAATCAATAATATTCTTAGTTGTGTTTGCCTTTATGAATGGCTACAACTTATAACTTGGCTGCTCCTGCTGTGTTCTTAAAGGTAATGTTCATTGCAATAAATCCTTGCCCATCTACAACTACATGAGTGATTATATATATTTAGGTCCATGAAACTATTTAAAATGAAACTATTCTGATGTTGTCATTGTGAAAAGAAAAGAATGTTCTATTCTATTTTGTTTTCTGGTTTTGAGACCCATTCAAGTAGGAATTGTGGATGTCTAATAAACCATCTGATAATTGCCCGATAATTGTTTATCCATTATCGAACCAACTAATATCTTATCGGTTGGCTAGTGGATTTGTATATTTTAAAATAGATAACCGTTAATCCAAACCGTTAAGTGTAATGGTCTATCCGATCCATCTGATAAGTAGCCCTAAAGCTAACGACCATTCACTATATTCCACTATGCGGCAATAGATCGACAATTAACTCCCAAATTACTGTTGTCATTATCTTTTCCTAGTCACTGCTCCTCTTTATAAGTAAGTAGCAATATCTAGGCAAGATCCTAATGTTTACAACCGCTAAGATAACTATTATAATGAAGATCATGCAATGCATGCCATGGGTATTGGTTTATTTCAACAATCATACTTCCCCTACTTCGTCAATTAGCGAGGGTTTGACCAACCCTAGATATGGGTTTTTAGTTGCTCATACTTGTGTAAAAATCAATAACATTCAAGATTGAAGGCTTAGATGAAGTCGCAATGATCAGATGAATTTAAACCTAAAACCGTAACTTGATTAATCAACTGAAGTTAATACAAGAAAATCCCAAAATAAAAGATAGATCTTGAAATCAAAATATGTTTGTGAGTATCAAAAGTGTGTATCTTCTACTAAAAAGTACATAAGGGGTATTTATAATATAAGAGAAAACCCTAAAAACAAAGCCCAAATTAAATAGGAGAAAACAGAGTCGTTGCCCACCTGATATTTGACCTGTAGTCTGGCATAGGGCGTAGGGAAAAATCCATGAGCTATAGCCCACGGTTCTTTGGTGGGCCTGGGACCAGATGTGTTTTGGTCAAAAAATCGACCGAGGGCCCCTTGGTAACTGAGGAGCGGCCTAACATGGGCCATTAAGGTTGACGGGGCCATTTAGGTGGTCAAACAAGTGAGACAGTGTGAACAGGGTAATTTTGAGATAAATCGGTGGGCTATAGCCCACGGTTCTAGGGGTGGGCCAACGGCTGGGCATCTTTTGGGCTAAAAATTGATCGGAGACCCTCAAGTAGACTGAGGAGCAGCCTAGTTGGGCTGTTGGAGTCGGCGGGTCCATTTGGGTGGTCAAACGGGCAAAATGACATAAATAGGGTATTTTCAATCCAAATTAATGTGTTATAGCCCACAATTCTATGGGCGGGCCCAGGGCTTGGGCATGTTTTGGGCCAAAAATTGACTGAGGGACCCCACACATACTGAGGAGTGGCCTAGTATGGATTATTAGGTTTTGTAGGGCTATTTGGGAGATTAAACTAGCAAAACAACGTGAACAGGGCATTTTTGAGCTAAGTCGATGTGTTATAGCTCTCGATTTTGGCGGTGGACCCAAGTCACAGGCATATTTTGGGCTAAAAATTGATTGGGGCCCCTCAGGCAGGCTGAGAAATGGTCTAGTATGGGCCGTTGGGGTTGGTGGGGCAATTTGGATGGTCAAACGAGCCAAATAGAATGAACGGGGCATTTTCAAGCCAAATTGGCATGGTATAGCCTGCGATTCTAGGGGTGGGTTGGGGGCCCAAGCGTATTTTGGGTGAAAAATCTAATTGGGCCTACAAGAAGGTTGAAGAGTAGCCTAGTATGAGATATTGGGGTCGGTGGAGCTATTTGGGGTGTTAAAAGGGCGTAACAACGAGAACGGGGCATTTTTTAGCTAAATCAGTGTGCTATAGCCCACGATTTCGAAAGTGCGCCTAGGGCTCAAGCGTGGATTGGGCTGAAACTTGATCGGGGGCTCCTAATAAAGCTGAAGAGAGGCCTAGTATGAGTCATTGGGGTCAGTGAGGCAATTTGGATGGTCGAATACGCGAAATAGCGTGAACGAGGCATTTTTGGGCCCACAGTTCCAGGGGTGGGATCGAGGCCCGGGCGTGCTTTATGCCAATAATCGACCAGGAGTGCCTAAGCGGGTTGAGAAATGGCCTAGTATGGGATGTTGGTGTCGGCGGGTAATTTGGGTGGTCAAACAAGTGAAACAGCATGAACGGGGCATTTTTGGGCTAAATCGATGTGTTATAGCCTGCGGTTCCAGAGGTAGGCCCGAGGCTCAGGCATATTTTAGTCTAAAAATTGATTGAGGGCCCCCAAGTGGGTTGAGGAGTAGCGTAATGTTAGTTGTTGGGGTTGGCGGGGCCATTTGGGTGGTCAAGGGGGCAAAAATGCAAGAACGGGACATTTTTTGGCCAAATAGGTGTGTTATAGCCCATGGTTCTAGGGGTGGGCCTAGGGACGGAGCATATTTTAGGCTAAAAATCCATCGAGGCCCTCCAGGCAGGCCGAGAAAAAGACTAGTGTAGCCATTGTCGGCGGGGCCATTTGGTGGTCAAACAGGCAAAACGGTGCTAACAGGGCAATTTCGGGCTAAATTGGTGTGCTATAGCCCATGGTATCGGGGTGGACCCATGGACCGGGCGAGTTTTATACCAAAAATCAATTGGAGTCCCCCAAGCAAGATGAGAAGCAGCCTAGTATGGATCGGTTGGGTCGGCATGGCCAATTGTGTGGTCAAATGGGCAAAACGATGCGAATGGGGCATTTTTGAGCCAAATTAGTGTGCCATAGCCCACAGTTTTAGGGGTGGGTCCAAGGCTTGAGCGTGTTTTGGATTGAAAAATCTATCGGGGCTGCCAGGCAAGCTGAGGAGCAGCCTAGTATGGGCTATTAGGGTTTACGGGGCAATTTGTATGGTCAAACAAGAAAAACGGCACGAATAGGGCGTTTGCGATCCAAGTCGATGTGTTATATCCCATGATTTTAGAGGTGAGATCGGGGGTATTTTGGACAAAAAATCGACCATGACCTTCCAGGCAGGCTGAGGAGTGGCCTAGTATGGGCCGTTGGGGTTGACGAGCCGATTTGTGTTGTCAAACAAGCGAAAAGGCACGAACGACACATTTATAAGCCAAATTGGTGTGCCCTAGTCCACGATTTTAGGGGTGATCCTAGGGTTTGGGCATATTTTTGGCCAAAAATTGATCGGAGGCCCATAGGTAAGCTGAGAACAGCGTAGTATGGTCGTTTGGGTCACCGAGGCCATTTGTGTAGTCAAAGGGCCAAAACAATGAGAACGAGGCATTTTTCGGGCCAAATCGATATGCTATAGCCCATGGTGTAGGGGTGGTCCCAAGGCCCGAGTGTGTTTTGGATAAAAATTAATTAGGGGCCTCCAAGCAGGCTGAGGAACAACCTAGTATGGGCAGTTGGGGTTGGCAAGGCCATTTGGGTGGTCAAATGGGCGAAACTGCATGAATGGGGCATTTTTGAGCCAAATCGGTGAGCTATAACCCATGGTTTAGAGGGTGAGCGTGGTTCCCAGGCGTGTTTTTGGGCGCAAATCCACCGTCCCCCCCCCCCCAAGCAGGCTAAAAAGTAGCCTAGTATAGGTCGTTGAGGTCAGCGAGGCTAATTGGATGGTCAACACGTGATAGGTTGTTTGATACATTCTTCTATCATCTTTTTACTCACCCTGGCCACGTTAAATTTTCTGTAATCAGCTATCTTGAGTATTTCCTGCATAAGAAACAAACGGTAACGATAAGACTTTTACTAAACAGTATAAAGAATTACAGTTAAACACTATGTCACATGGCGTTTTACATTTACTCTTTGCCTTAATGAAACGATAATCTTTTTCCTTACATTAGCCTTGTTACTTAGCAAATCGATATGTCATCGTATATCTAAAAGGGGAAACACTCTTTTTTTTCTATTCTTTTAGTAGTTTCAGTCATTGGGTAGTGTTCAAATATACAATCAATCAGTTGCTATTCAAACTTGGACAACAACCGTTTGACTGCATGATTGAATACTACCCCTCAGTTGTTGTTCAAACATGGACAACAACTGATTGACTGCACTGAAACTTTCAAAAAATTGGAGAAAAATGAGTGTTTCCCTTTTAGCCATATAATGACATATCGATTTACTAAGCAATAAGGCTGATGTAAGGAGGAAGATTATCCTTTATTAAGGCAAGGAGTAAATGCAAAACGACACGTGACGCGGTGTGTAACTGTAGTTCTTTGTATTGTTTAGTAAAAGTTTTTATCTTTATCGTTTGTTTTAATATGCAGGGAATACTCAAGATAGTTGATTAAAGAAAATTTAACATAGCCAGGGTGAGTAAAAAGACTATAGTAGAACACATCAAACAACAACCTGTCACGTGTACTATTTATGTCTATCCAGTTTTAACAACCTGGGCTATAAGGGATTTGCATAAATCAAGCGTAGTTTGCTTTTTAATTTAGGATATCTTGTGATAGATTGGTGAGTCTTCATTCCTTCGTGATTTGCTGCTGGATTGATCTATTTTGTTAGAGTTGTGATTGTGATATGTTCTATTCATGGTTGTGTGTTGGTGAATTTTTTCTGTTGTCGAATATTTAAATGACACAATTATATTTTAGATAATAGTGATGATGAAACTATTTTGTAGTGATGATGGAACTATTTTGTTATAGTTTCAATTGTGGGTTAAGCAGTTTTTATCATCACTACAAAATATTTCTAAAACATTCTAAGAAATTTAATAAAATAATCATATTAATTATTTTTTTTACTATGCAAGTTAAATCAAAATGTGACAAATAAAAATAACACAAAGTAAATATATAATTGGACATGTTTGAGCTACATGTTGATTTTCCTGTAAAAGGGATTGGGATGCTGGAAATTATAAGCACATATATTAAATGCAAAATGCGGCTCCCGAGTGTGACCATTTTTTATTTTCATTGGCTATGCAATGTCTCTTTAGTGGTGGGTAGATCAATTTTGTGGTATGATTAGATCAAATTTTTATGATTTTAAATTAAATTTATGTCAAATATATTAAAATGTTGTTTAATCTTATGATTTTAAGCATGTCAAGTGAAAAATTGAAACTAAAGTGCTGTCAAAAAATTAGAGGAATTATTTTTTTAAACATATTTAAAAAAGTAGGTCATTCTTGAAATTATAGTATTGTCAAGCATGTCTTCTTCCATCTTCACCACCCCTCTCCACCCTACCCAAAACAGAAACTCCTAACCCACCCTAGCCTGGCCGCCGCCTGCCACTCCCTGTCAATATCCTTCCACTTTTGGCCTTCTCAACCCGTGAGTTCGTCAAATCAGAGAACCAGTCCCCAAGTTCATTCAAGAACAAAAAAGAGGAAAATCTCTGTGGATTCGACATCAAATCTCTGAAGAAGCTAGGGTTTAGGGGGGTTGGTTTCAAAATTCTCCTTCCCATTTTTTTATTCTGAGGTTTCAAATCCGGATTTCAAGTTTGGATTTTTGCCTATAAATATGGGTCATTCATTTCTATGGAGGGGAAGAGGTGAAGGAACGAAAAAAAAAAGGAAAAAAATGAGTGGAAACTAAGAAGAGAGTGAAAACCAATATTTGTTAGCAGCGAGAGAGAAAAATAGAGGAGAGCGAGGTTTTAAGAAAGGGGTAATAGGAAAAAATTCAAAAAGGGAGAGAAAACAAAAGGCTCAAAATTTAGAGAGAAAAACTCAAAATCAGTGTGAAAAATACAGGTTAAAATTCGGAGGTTTGGTTGTCAGGTAAACAGGGTTTCCTTTTAGATTTTTGGTTCAAGTTCAGAATCTCGAAAGTTGAGTGTATAGTTGGAATCTTGACATTTGAAGCCTCGATTTCGCTGCACCAGATAAGGTGCGATATCTCTCCCTTTGTTTTCATCAATTTCCCTTCATCTCTTGTTAAAGTTCCAAGGACATAGGATTTTTGTTTTAACCAGCTCTTCTTTTGTCATGTTGAAAGATGATTTTGTATGTGAGTATCCACATATGTGTGCCATTATCCCCTTTCCTCTCCTTTTCTGTTTACGTGTTTGAGTTCTAATTTGATTTCATTTCGGATGTGTGGTTGTTGTTGAAAACGGATTCGTTGGGGGGTTTTGAGCCCGTATTGGTATTGTTGTTGGTTTCCAGTAAAACTTAGTTTGGAGCATGATTAAATTTAATTTTCGGGCTTGATTTGAACTGAAATGGGAGATATCAATCTTACAGGGAGATTGGCTTTAGAATTACGATCATGATAGATTTTCTTTCAAGATAAAAACAATGGAAAAGGCTCAAAGATACCCCTGAACTATCTGAAATAGCTCAAAAATGCCCCTCATTAGATTTTTCGCTAAAAAATACCCCTCCGTTAAATATTTGGCTCAAACATACCCCTCCCTCTAACGGAATTCGGAAAAGGATCAAAAATACCCCTGAACTATCTTAAATGGGTAAAAAATACCCCTCTGTTAAATATTTGGTTCAAAAATACCCCTCCCCTTAACGAAATTAAATTATTTCGATTGAATTAAACCCTTAACTTTAACTTTTTAACCCTAATACTTTAATTTTTTTACATATTAAAAAAAGTAGGTCATTCTTTTTAGGAAACTTAAAAAAAAAAGAATGTACAATAGATCTTATTACCCTTGGCCTGACACTGGGAACTTCAAAGATTTATATAGATGTTCCACCACCTTAACTTGAAAATATTCCTCTACGTCGTTCTTGACGGTAAGGGTTATATAGTAAATTAAGTCTCTACAGCCATCTCCATTAACCTTGAGAATCTCAGTGACCTCATAATTAGTGCCCTAACATGAAACACAGGAAATGTTTGAACTTTTGGCTCTCTATGGTGTCTACATAAATATGTACACATACAGACAATAGACTTTATATCAAAAGGTTGGAAGTTTAAGTGTGTATTGAGTAAGGAATAGGGTGTGTTTATATAGTGAGAGGGGTAAAATCTGTATAAATCAAAAGGTTGGAAGTTTGCGTATAGTGAGTAGGGCATAGGGTGTGTACCCATAGTGGGATAAAATGATGAGATGCATTGGTTAAATTAATTATTGAAACAAGGCATCTTTCATGAGTAATCAAACCGATCCATCTCATCATTTTTCTCCCTCTATATAAACACACCTAATGCCTCACTCAGCATTCAGTTGGACTTCTAACCTTTTGATTTATATCATGCATATTTTTCTTTCCTCTCTACAACCATTTTTAGAGTAAGTACTTGTTTTTATCTTGGCCATGTATTCCGCAGGTAGAACCTCCTCTTAGAAAAACTAGATGCCCTCTGTAAATTGACTGAGAACCTTTTTGTATTGCTCTCAAATATTTCTATTTAGAGGTTATTGTGCTAGTGTAGCTCCAGTGGAGGAGACACTGCCTCACCAGTCTCCTTTGTCTTATCATGGAAAGCACCATGAAATGCCCTGACTGGCACTTCCATTAGGCCACTGTCCCATTGATGTCATGATGCTACAGAAAGACCTAGCCAATATAGAAATGATAATCAACATGGTTTAATTTCTGAACTAATCAAAAGAACAATTAGGAAAAACAGTGTACTAAAGTTGTTATGCGGAGGGATTTGTGCTTGGAAAATTCAGATAAAACTATTAGTTGATCAATGACGAACTTGATTGACTTTCTTGAGTATTATGAGATCTTTTTTTGTTTGGGAACTCTTTTTCATCTCAACTATATTTAGCTGGTATAATTTATAATTTCCATCTTCATGGTGCTGTATTTGGTTATCACTTCTTATTACTTGCTGTTAAGTGAAGTTGGTTTTGGTACTAACATTGTCACCTTGTCTCTCTTTTTTTTCCTTTTTATTTGGCAGCACCGGAGAAATCCGAGGGTAGTTGAAGCAATGAGCTTCATTAACAAGTGTTTATATCTAGAACCTTTATTTGTAGCTGTAGTTCTCCTTCTAGTTGTAAGGAGGTGGTAAATTGTCCCCGTTGAATTAACTCTATGAATCGTGCAACCCCTAAAGAGTGCGAACATTTGATACTAGAAGCTACTCTTAATTTTTGTTTGTTCTGAATCTTCTGGTTGCCTATTTACAATGTATTTGCTGGTTTAATGAAATTCAAAACTTTAAACTTTGGACCTTCTACAATTTTTGCTTTACATTTTAGTGCAATACCGTTCCATCTACAATTTGTTTAGCATTTCTACCGTGGAAAATGAAGTAGGTACTTGCAATTTTGATCCACATTTCTATGTGGAAAATCAGATACAACATATATTCGTGTTATTCAATAAGTGGGGTTCACGGAAGGATAGGGTGTACAATGGTCTCATCTTAATCTTTGCGGCGTAGAAAAGTTGTTCTTGATACTTCAAAAGAACTGCAGACAAAACATAGGAAATATAGTACTTTGAGGAAAATTGCCTCAAGCTATGCATGTGAAAGATGGTGATTGGTTTGGCCAATGATCAATGGGGAATTGAGCTGTTGGTATTAATCAATTTGAATTGAATTATTGGTAGATTGAGAGCTGTGGAACATGTTATTTGTTACTAGTTAGTCTATCATATTTAGTACTTGAAAGTTGACAGACAGAAATCTAAGTACTCATGGATGACAAATAACATAAAAAGGTCTTCTGTTATGTTTACCAACTTTACAATATCTCTTATGCACTTAAGTGCCAATACATAAGGGGGCTATTGGTTAATGAGATAAAAGTTGAAATAGCACAAGATTAAGCTTAAGATAAAATTTTATTTTGTGGTATCTCATTTTATCTCGAATCAACTTGGTATTATTTATCTCTGAGAAAATGGCCAAAAGCCCCCCAACCTTTATCCAAATCCCAACTACACAATTATACTTTGCGGGGGTCTTATGACCCTCCTGAACTATTTAAAAATGAAATATATGTCCGTCTAAAAACTCATGCCCAGATCTGTACAAGTGGGTGAGCTGCACGCGCCTATCAGCTTATGCCACGTAATATTATTATTTTTTTGATATAAAAAATTATTTTTATCCTACTTTTACCTTATTTTTTAATCACTTTTATCATTTTTTTAATTTTTATCCTACTCCAATCCATGGAATCAAAACCATTGCCAGCCAAACCTACAATTATAGATGTCCAAGACACTACACTATCATCATCCAACTCATCAAAAACTTGCTTGCCTCTATCACATTCCCACATTTAGCATAAAGATCCAAAAGGACATTTGGAGCATGTACTTCAATTCACTCTTACATGAAGATTCAAAAGAAGATGTAGACTTCATCTACCTTCAATTAACCCTCAATAAAATTTCACCCAAACAACTCACTATCCCTCACAAAATCACTCTCTCCCATTCCCTTCGATACTTCTTCAATATTTGTCTCATCATTGCTGACAAACCCAAAAGATGCCACAACTCAAAATTTATTCTAGATGCTAAAACAGACAATTTTAATAAATTTCACAACTCAAAATTCAATCTTGATGCTAAAACAGACAAAATCAAGAAACCCACAACTCAAAAATCAATCTTGATGTTGAAACAGTGCAAAAATAGCTTAAATATGAATATTGATTTTGAGATATAATATTGATTTTATGGTTTGAAATCGATTCACTTGATCCGGAATCCTCATGAGACATAATTTTTTAAACTAATTTTCACTTTTCATCAGAAATTACTCCAAGGACCACTTTAATTTTTTCAAATTTCTGAGAATTATGAGATGACTATATGTGTAATTGTTTATGGGGTTGGTTCATATCACTTGTATGCTCATTTTGAAACTGGTTCGAGGGTCGGAAAAGCTTCACCGGCGGCTGTGAAGCCAGCGGAAACACTTGAGATTATTTATCCTTCTTCATAAAAAGAAAAAATCAGTGGGTCTAAAAATAATAATTAAAAAAATAATGGTGAGAAAAGCATTGAATTTGCGGTATAAATAAAAATGGAGATAAAAAATGAAGATGGAGATTTTAAAAGAGGAAGAGGAAGAGGAAGATGGTGAAGGAATATGAAAATGGAGAGGAGGAGATGATTAAAGAATAAAGCAAATAAAGAAAAAAATAAAAAATGCATATATATATATATATAAAAGAAATGTGAAAATAAAATTTTTATTTTTATTTTCGGTGTTCACTCTCTCAAGGAGAGTGAGATACACTCGCTATGCCACGTAAGCATTTAGGGAAGTGATGATATCATTTTTAAATAGTTCAGGGGGGTCATAGGACCCCCGCAAAGCATAAGTGTGTAGTTGGAATTTGAGATAAAGTTTGGGGGGCTTTTGGCCATTTTCTCTTTTATCTCATATTGCAGATTATAATCCGTTGACGATAGTCTTAATATAACTTAGTCTGCAAATCAGACGACCCCTTTTTACTCATCACTTGAAATCCTGGAACCTGGAATCTTTTGACTCCTCCAATAAATTAAGAAGTTTCCGAGCCTTCTCGGGAATATCCATTAGTCTCAAGGCTGAAACTTCCAAGGCAACCTTTCGAGCCACAGTTCCATCGTCATTAACTATATCTGTCTTGTTTTGATCGATACTTGACCGAGAAACTATGAGAGAGAGAGTATTGTACTCAACCTAGAAAGAGTAGCCACAGATAATTGCTCAGTTCCATCGTCATTGACTACATCTGGCTTGTTTTGATAGATACTTGACTGAGAAACTATGAGAGAGAGAGAGAGAGTTTCACTAAGGTCAACTTCCTAGACTCCCTCACGAGTAACAGCAGCTCCTCTGAGATCAAGTCCTGCAATCTCACCAGAGAGAACAGCATACTCCATCTGTCTGTATCGCCTTTTGAAAGATTCACAAGGAAGATAGACTGCCTTCAGAGTTTTACTCGTGCAGTCTTACTCTCTGTTCTTTTTTCTTGTATAAGTGTTACCGTACACCCATTTTCAACTGGACCCAAAAAAATTTACAAGCACATAAAAGGTATAAAAGATTACGTTTCATTCTACCAATTAGAGCATCCAATAAGTGTACCAAGTGCCAATGAAATAGCACACATACGCACTGCATCCAAATCTTCAGTTAAATTGATTCATGTCAGAACTCTATTTTTATTATATATCCCAAGCTAATAATACTTTCTCAACTAGTTTCTACACCCTTATACATTAACAACTATTATATTGCTCGGGCTCGTCAAAAATGCAAAAACAACGTCTCTTCCTTCCATTCTAATCTCGTAAAAGAAAAAAATAGTACACGCCGAGGATCCTACGCTCAACCTAATAATAAGTCCTACCACCGCAATGGTTTCCAATCTTTTCAATGACCCCCTTGTGAAGAAAGTCGTTATGGAAAATCTATGAAAGCTATGACTCCTAAAAGATGTTACTACATTCATCGTAGAGTCCAACACTGTTAGCAGGAAACATAAATCCCATTGCAAGAAGCGCAACTGATCAAAACAAACCAATTTGCTCATATGCCATGACAAACACCCAAAAAGAGACTAGCCACCTCAACAACATAAGAAACCCACTTTGATTACGCGTCAAGACACTACCTTTTTGTATCCTAAGAACAACACTAAAAATCATTTCTTTTATATCAACAAGTATGCCAATAAAAATCCAAAATATAGCAACGGGGAAAGCCAAAATAGTCTCGGTAA
>NW_025836809.1:0-49846 GCF_002878395.1 Capsicum annuum | reverse complement strand
AAGTAGACATTCACTATATATGGTATATTTATAACACATAGGAAAATTAATGAGTTTAAGGGGGACATATATTTATTGCTCCAAGTGGAAAAACAAAAATAATTTTGGACAACATATAAAAGGGTAGGACAAAAACATGCTTAAGGAAACTATGTGGGAAAATGTTTTGCCCAAAAAGGTATCATATAAAATAAAATGTAACCAAAGAAACTACTATTTGTTCATATTAGTTGGTCACTTTTACTTTTGCACACTCCTTAATAAATCACACACACAAAATGATAGTTTTATTACACTCCCGAAGAGTATTAATTGCAGGGGTAAAATGAGAAAAAATTAATTAATTTTATCTTGATTTAACAAGTGAAAAAGCAATTGGGAACCTGTAATTTTACCAAGATTGATGATCCAATAATATAGGATGGAAAATTATTTATTATTCATATTCTGTTTCACTTTCATATGACATTATTAATGGTGAGCTCAAAGAGGATGTGTACGTGACGAAAAAAAGAAAGAAGCTTACTTTTGGTCGTGCGGGGTTCAAAAAGGGTCGGATGACAAGGGGTAATTTTATGCAGCCTAACCAGTGACATCGGTAAAGTAGTAATTTTAGTAGTTAAGCCAAGACTCTTCTTCACAATGAGATGTATAAATAACCATTCTCAGAGCTAATAGAATTATTGTCACAATAATATAGAATACACTGCGTAGCAGAAAGTATAATAGAACCTATCTACTTTTTTTATACGAAACCTCATATGCATCCTTACATTGTTGCTCAAGAAAATCAATGAAAGCTAGTGCAAATACATAACGAGTCGTTGATCATCCCACACAGTCAACTTTTTGAAAAATGGCTCTTGTATATAATTATGTAGACACTGTATATAACCTGCATATTGGTCACCAAAAATAAGAATCCTCTATAGTGAATTCAATCAATAATCACTCTCACTTTCAACGTTTAGTGACTTTATAACTGTTCTTTATAGCCTCACTGTGTAGCAAAAGCATGTACAACTACAAAGTTACCTATGAGTTTCCTTTTTCTATAGGTTCATTAGTCGCGATAAGTGAATTAGAATGAATATAAATACGTATGCTAACCTTCATAATTCATACAAGCAATGAAGGAATTTGCCATCAATATTACTTGGTTGAGTTCATACTTCTGGGAATGGAACATCTGCTTCGAATGCTTCCATAAGCATTGCCACTCTTTTTTTCCTAGCAGGAGTTAGCGTGGCGACCAAATTCTGCATTGCGTAATCAAGCATCCATTTTTCTGCTTTTTTCCTCTCATCTGCCATTTGATGTCTTAAGTCCACTTTTTCTGGTTCTTGATTAGGTGTAGCGGGAAGAAGCTGAGGTGCCCGGGGGTTGAATTTCCTTGCTCTTTCTAGTGCCTTGATTGATATCCAGGGAGGATCAACTTTTTCAGTTTGCTCCAGTTCTTGGACCTTTGTGTCTTAGGTTTGTTCGTGGTTAGTGGAAGTTCTCTCTCTTCTTTTGGATCCTTCATTTCTTGATCCAACATCTTTTTATCTTCAGTTATGTCAAGATTTGTCAAGCTTTCTGTAGAATTTGAGCTATTATTCACTTCATCTTCAGCCTCCGAGAGTTCCTGGTCTGAGATTATGTCACTGGTGACTGACTGTGTATCTAGCGAATTATCTTGAATTGGCGTAGTAAGGATCTCGTTAACTGCCTCTCTTATGAGTTTGACTGCATCATCTCTATAGAAACTTCCCTCGTGTTGCCTTGGATTATGATCTTCCCTGCTTGTCTCTGCATCATCCTTTGTCTTGAAGAAATCCTAGAGAGAGTTGCATGTTTTCCTTTCAGCCGGTGTATTGCTATCTTCTACCCCATCATTAGTTCCATCTAGTAGTTCATTTCTAACTTTTGATGCAATATCTGATAGAACATGCTGTGATACCATGTGCTATATGCTGATGTAACTCCGTTTGTCCGCCTGACCCTTGGATGCTCTATTGTCTTCTTTGGGATCAGACATTGATAGCAAGAGAGAAAATCCCCGACCAAGTTTAGGTTTTTCGCACATTCTTTTTCTGTCTCTTCTTGGTAATATTTTCTTGCATTGCTGCATCATTGGCTGAAGATGAACTCTGGATGCTCATTTCAGTGAGTGAATTTTTTTCACTATCTTCAATTTAGCTCTGAGTTGTATTAGATATTTCACTAATAACGCCATCATTATTCTCAAGCTCCACATCTTCTACTCCATCAACTGCATCGGTTAAGCTTGAGATAGATGAGGGGATCTCTTTCCTGGAATCATTTAAGCTTATAGTTCAAATGGGGCATTTTTTTCTCGCTGAATCGGTGTGCTATAGCCTATGGTTTTGGGGATGGGCCTAGGGTTCGGGTGTACCATAGGTTAAAAATCGATTGGGGTATGCCAGGGAGGCTGGAGAGCATCTTGAGGTTGTTAGTTTGGGTAGGCGTGGTAATTTGGGTGGTTAAACGGGCGAAATGGTGAAAATAGGGCATTTTTGAGCCAAATCAGTGTGCTATAGCCCATGGCTCTGAGGGTGGGCTAGGGATCCGGGCATGCCGTGGGCTGAAAATCGACTGGGGCATGCTAGGGAGGGTGGGAAGCATCCTACTGTGGTCTGTTTGGGTGATTGGGACAATTTCGGTGGTCAAACGGGCAAAATAGTGCAAACGGGGTATTTTCAAGCCAAATCATTATGCCATAGCCCATGGTTCCAGGGGTGTGCTCGGGGTCCGGGTGTGTCGTAGGCTAAAAATCGATTGAGGCATGATAGGGAGGTTGGGGAGCATCCTAGTATGGTCTGTTTGGGTGGCGAGGTCATTTGGGTGGTCAAACAGGGGAAACAGTGCAAACGGGGCATTTTCAGGCCAAATCATTGTGCTATAGCCCATGGTTCCAGGGGTGAGCTTGGGATCCGGGCATGTCGTGGGCTAAAAAGTTGACTGGGGCATGCCAGGGAGGTTAGAGAGCATCCTAGTGTGATCCATTTTGGTGGGCATGGCAATTTGTGTGGTCAAACAAGAGAAACAACGCAAATGGGGAATTTTTAGGCTAAATTGGTGTGTTATAGCCCATAGTTCTGGGGTGGGCCGGGGGTTCGGGTGTGTCGTGGGATGAAAATTGACCTAGGCATTCCAGGGAGGCTGGGGAGCATCCTTGTGAGGTCCATTTGGGTAGGCGGAGCCATTTGGTGGTCAAACGGGCAAAATTGTGCAAACGGGGAATATTTAGGCCAAATCGGTGTGTTATAGCCAACGGTATCGGGCGTGGTGTCGGGGTTCGGGCGTGTTTTGGGTGAAAAATTGACCGGGACATTCCAGAGAGGCTGGGAGGCATCCTAGTTTGCTTCGTTTGGGTGAGTGGGCCCATTTGGATGATCAAATAGGCAAAATGGTGCAAACGAGGCATTTTCGGGCCAAATTAGTGTGTTATAGCCCACGGTTCTGGGTATGGCCTTGGGTTTGGGTGTGTTGCGTGCTAAAAATCAACTGTGGCATGCCAGAGAGTTTTGGGATTAGCCTAGTATAGGTCGATTAGGACGGCGTGGCTATTTGGGTAGATAAACGGGCAAAACTGCAGCAACAGGTGTGTTTTCGGGCTAAATTTGTGTGCTATAGCCTACGGTTCTGGGGGTGGGCCTGGGGTTCGGGCGTGATGTGAGCCAAAAACTGACCGGGGCATTCCAGGGAGGCTCGGTCACATCCTAGTGTGGTCCGTTTGGGTGGTTGAGGCCATTTGGATTGTCAAACGGGCAAAATGGTGCAAATGGGGCATTTTTAGGCCAAATCGATGTGCTATAGCCTACGATTCTTAGGGTAGGCCCAGGCTCCGAGCATACCGTGGGCCAAAAATTTATTGGGATATGTCAGGGAGGCTGGGGAGGGTCCTAGAGTGGTCCATTTGGATTGACGGGGAAATTTGGGTGGTCAAAAGGGCGAAACGGTGCAAATGGGGCACTTTTTTGGCTAAATCGGTTTGCTATAGCCCACGATTTTATGGGAAGGACCAGAGTCCAGGTGTTTCGTGGGCTAAAAATAGACCGGGGCATGCCATGGAATCTTGGGAACATCCTAGTGTAGTCTATTTGGGTGGGCATGGCCATATGGGTGGTCAAACGGGCGAAACGATGTAGATGGGATATTTTCGGGCTAAATCGGTGTGCTATAGCCCATGATTTTATGGGTGGGCCCAGTTTTTGGGCATTTTGTGGACCAAAAATTGATCGAGGCATGTCAGGGAGGCTGGGGAGCATCCCAATGTGATCCATTTGGGTGGGCGGGGCCGTTTGGGGGGTCAAACGGGTGAAACGTGGTATTTTTCAAACCAAATTGGTGTGCTATAGCCTACGGTTCCAGGGGTAGGCCTGGCGTCCAGGCGTGTCGTGGTTGAAAATCATTCAGGTCATGCTAGGGAGGCTAGAAGTGTCCTTGTGTGGTCCGTTTGGGTGGGCAGGGCTATTTGGTTTGTCAAACGGGACAAATAGTACAATCGGGGCATTTTTGGGCAAAATTGGTGTGTTATATAGCCTTGTGGTTCTATGGGTGGGCCTGGGGACCAGGCATGTTGTGGGTCAACACTCGACCGAGGCATGCTAGGGAGGTCGGGGATAGGCCTAGTATGGGTCATTTGGGCCGACGTGGCCATTTGGGTGGTCAAATGGGCGAAACAGCGCCAACGAGGGTTTTTTCAAGCCAAATCGGTCTGTTATAGCCAACGATTCTAGGTGTGTTATGGTCAAAAATCTTTTGGGGGCGTGCCAGAGAGGCCAGGGATCATCTTAGTGTGGTCTATTTGGGTGCGCGGGGCCATTTTGGTAGTCAAACAAGCGAAATGGTGTAAACAGGGCATTTTTAGGCCAAATCGGTGTGCATCCTAAAGTGGGGAGCATCCTAAAGTGGTCCGCTTGGGTGGGCGGGGCCATTTGGGTGGTCAAACAGGTGAAACGGTGTAAATAGGGCATTTTTGGGCCATATTGGTGAGCTATAGCCCACGGTTCTGTGGGTGGGCTTAGGGTCCGGTTGTGCTGTGGCTCGGAAATTGAACTTGGCATGTCAGGGATGCTGAAGAGCTTCCTAGTGTGGCCCGTTTGGGTGGGCAGGGCCATGTGGGTGGTCAAACGGGCGAAACAATGCAAATTGAGCATTTTCAAGCCAAAGTGGTGTGCTATAATCTACAGTTCCGGAAGTGGGCCTGGGGTTTGGGCGTGCGTGGGCTGAAAATTGACCCAGGCATGTCAGGGAGGCTGAGGAACATCCTATTGTGGTCCGTTTGGTTAGGAGGGGCCATTTAGGTGGTAAGACGGGCAAAATGGTGCAAATGGGACATTTTTGGACTAAATTGGTGTGCCATAGCCTATGATTTTGAGGGTGGGCCCATGGTTTGGGCATGCTATTAGCGGAAATTGACCAGGCTATTCTAGGGAGGCTGGGGAGCGTACTAGTTTGGTCCATTTGGATGGGCGGGGCCATTTAAGTGGTCAAATTGGCAAAACAGTGCAAACGGGCATTTTCAATCCAAATCGATGTGCTAAAGCCCACAGATTTGGGGTTGGGCCTAGGGTCTGAGCATGTCGTGGGTCGAAAATCATCCGATGCCTTCCATAGAGGCTGGGGAGCATCCGAGTTTTGTCCGTTTAGGTGGGTGTAGCCATTTGGGTGGTCAAACAGATGAAATGGTGCAAACGGGGCATTTTCAAGCCAAATCAGTGTGCTACAGCCCATGGTTCTGGGGTTCGGGCGTGCCTGATGTTGGGCGTATTTATACGTCTAAGCACCATAACTTACCCATGTTTTAGCTAAGTTTTGAGGATAAAATACATAATTCTTGCACTTTTAGTCTAGTTTTAGTAAGTAAGCTGACCTATGTGATTAGCATGCTTTTCAGGTACTAATAAGGAAGATTTCAGCACTTTAGGGACCTGTGGACAACAAAGGAAAACTTCACATAACAAGGAAAGCAGCTCTTGGACTGAATGTGGCGCATGAGAACTTTTTCCCGGGCAAACTCACTATTTTTAAATAGTTAAGGATGCAATAGCAATTTATTAGAGAAGGATGTTATTAAAAGCATTATTGCTGAATTTTTATTATTCATTATTCAGATTTTGTAATATTTTGGAAAACAGAGACAACGACTTAGGGGAAGCGGATGTAGAGAGGCAAACGTGCTTTCCTCTTATTCTCGCTAGTCATCTTTATCGCCGAGATTGTTCTAGTTTTGGTATGATGATTATGTCTATTTTGAGTTCTGTTTTATTCATGAGTAGCTAAGCTTATTTGTTAGGGTTACGGAAACCTTGTAGTATACTCTCTATTGCTATGAGTTTGTGAATTTATGATGTGTCACGCCACTTATATCATTACTCTCTTCATTTTGATTGAATTCTCATGGTTGCAAACATAGAGAATGCGCCATTATTGCAATAACTTGTTCGATAGAAAAGTTACTGTTTGGAAAAGAGAGTGTGACAAGAAAATAGGGTTTCCAACCTCTATTTACACGTTAATGGCCTAGCAGGATTAACTTCTTGGAGAGTTCGTATAATTTGTTGTACACTTTGGGTTCGAAAGAACTAAAGTGAATAAATCCTTGATGGTTGAAAAACACTTGGGTTTAGAATTAGAATACGTCTCTCTATAAGTGCATGCATGCATAAACTCCGTATTACTCATAGTTAATAGAGAAGTAGAAACTACAAGGTGGACATAACCCTAACTTGTCATTCTCTGTGATCAATTATTATTACATATCATCTCATCGTTACACTGATAATATCATTGTGCACTTAAACCAAAATCCCCTTATCTTGGAACCTTCGATCAACAGTCTAATAATAATCACAATACTTAGTGTCCATAGTATTCCCTGTGGGATTCGACACCCAACCCAGTTGGGTTCTATATTTGACAGCGACCCCTTACACTTTCTAACGAGAGTTGTAATTTGGACGTATCAGTGCCGTGGGACGAAAATCATCCGGGGTATGCCAGGGAGGCTGGGGAATATCCTAGTGTGGTTCGATTGGGTATTCGACGCAATTCGGTTTGTCAAATGAGAAAATGGTGCAAACGAGGCATTTTTGAACTAAATCGGTGTGTTATAGACGACGATTTTGGGGGTGGGCTTAGGGTCCGGGAGTGCCATGGCCAAAAATATTCCAGGACATGCCAGGAAGGCTTGGCAACATCCTAGCACGGTTCGTTAGGGTGGGCAGGGCCATTTGAGTCGCCAAACAGAAGAAATGGTGTACATGGGGAATTTTCAGGCCAAATCGATGTGCTATAGCTAAAGGTTCTGGTGGTGGGCCTAGGATCCGGGCATGCCGTGGGTCAAAAATTGATTGAGATATGCTAGGGGGACTGGGAAAGGTCCTAGAGTAGTCCGTTTGGGTAGGCGTAGCCATTTGGGTGGTCAAACGGGCGAAACGATGCAAACAGGGCATTTTCTAGCCAAATGGGTGTGTTATAGCCCACGGTTTTGGGGGTGGACACGGGGTCCGAGCGTGCTGTGGGCCAAAAATCAACTGTGACATGATAAGTAGGCTGAGAGCATCCTAATGTGGTTCGTTTCGGAGGTCGGGGCCATTTGGGTGGTCAAACAGGTGTAACGGTGCAAATGGGGCATTTTCGAGCCAAATCAATGTGCTATAGCCCACAGTTTTAGGGGTAGGCCGACGGTCCCGCGTGCCATGGGCCAACAATTGATTAGAGCATATCAGTGAGGTTGGGTAGCATAATAGTGTTGTCCGTTTGGATGAGCGGAGCCATTTGAGTAGTCAAACGGCCTAAACAGTGCAAACACGCCTGTGCCTCGAGAATCGTGGGCTATAGCACACCGATTTGGTCCAAAAATACCCTAATCTAGCTGTTTTGCCTGTTTTATCACCCAAATAGCCCCGCCGACCCTAATGGACCATACTAGCCCGCTCCTCAGCCTTTTTAGGGTCCTCGATAAATTTTTATCTCTAAAGATGCCCGAGCCCCAGGCCCACCTCCAAAACCGTAGGCTATATCATGCCGATTTAGCCCGAAAATGCCTATTCGCACTGTTTCACCCATTTGACCACCCAATGGCCCCATCAACTCCAACGGCCCACACCAGGCCGCTCAACCTACCGAAAGGGGGCGATTGATTTTTTGCCAAAAACATAATCGGGGCCCCACGTCCACCCCTGGAACCGTGGGCTATAGCAAAATAATTTGGCCCATTAATGTCTCATTCGCACCGTGTCTCCTGTTTGACTACCCAAATGGCCCCGTCCTGATCCTGCTTGGGGGCTCTCGATTAATTTTTGGACCAAAACACGCCCAAGACCCGGGCACACCCTTAGAACCGTGGGCTATAGCCTCGTACACGCCTGAGACCCGAGCACACCCTTAGAACCGTGGGCTATAGCCTTCCTGGGGCCCTCAATCAATTTTTCGCCCAAAACATGCTCGGGCTCGGGCACACCCTTAGAACCATGGGCTATAGCCTCGTACACGCCGTTTCGCCCTTTTGACCACACAAATTATCTCTCCAACCTTTACGATCTACAATAGGCATCTCCTCACCCTGCCTGAGGGCCTTCGATCAATTTTTGGCACAAAATATGCTCGACCCCTGGACCACCTCAAAATCGTAGGCTATTGCACACTGACTTAGCATGAAAATGCCTAATTCATGTCATTTCTCTCATTTGATGATCCAAATGGCCCCGCTAACTCTAAAGGCCCTTACTAGGACACTACTTAGCCTGTCTGTGGGCCTCTAATTGATTTTTGGCCAAAAATACGCTCGGCCCCAGGCCCTCCCCTAGAACCGACGGCTATAGCACACCAATTTAGCCTGCAAATGCCCCATTAGCATCGTTTTACACATTTTGCCATGCAAATGGCCCCGCCAACCACCACAATATATACTAGGCCTCTCCTTAGACTTCCTGGGGGTTCTCGACCAATTTTCAGCCCAAAACACGCTCGGGTCCCGAACCTACCCCCGTAATAGTAGGCACTAGGACATCGATTTGGCCCTTAAATGTTTTGTTCGTGCCATTTTGCCCGTTTGACCACCCAATTAGCCCCGTCACCTCAAAGACACATGCTAGGCTGCTCCTCAGCCTTCCTGGGGTCTGCTGGATTTGCGACCCAAAACACGCCTAGGAACCATGCTCACCCTCGAAACCATAGGCTATAGCTCACCGATTTGGCCTGAAAATACCCCACTAGGCACCATGCTGTTTGCCTATTTGACCACCCAAATGGCCTTACCGACCCCAACTGCCCATACTAGGCTGTTCTTCAGCGTGCGTAGAGGTCCCCAATTAATTTTTATCCAAAACACACTCGGGCCTTGGGTCCAGCCCTGGATTGTGGGCTATAGCACATCGATTTGGCTAGAAAATGCCTCGTTCTTGTTATTTTGGCCCTTTGACTACACAAATGGACCCACCGACCCTAATGACCCATACTAGGCTGCTCTTAGCCTGCCTATGGGGCCCCTATCAATTTTTGGCCAAAAATATGCCCGAACCCCGGGATCACCCCCGAAATCATGGGCTAGGGCGCACCAATTCAGCACACAAATATGTCGTTCGTGCCGTTTTGCTTGTTTGACCACAGAAATTAGCCCGCTAACCCCAACGACCCATAATAGGACACTCCTCAGCCTGCCTAGGGGGTCTCAGCTGATGTTTAGCCCAAAATACCCCCGATATCACCTCCGGAATCGTGGGATATAGAACATCGACTTGGCTCGCAAATGCCCCATTCGTGCCATGTTGCTTGTTTGACCATACAAATTACCCCGTAAATCCCAATGGCCCATACTAGGCTACTCCTCAGCCTGCCTGGCAGCCCCAATAGATTTTTCAATCCAAAACACGCCTGAGCCTCATCCCCACCCCTAAAATCATGGGCTATAGCTCACTGATTTGGCCCAAAAATGCCCCATTCACGTCGTTTCGCCCTTTTGACCAAACAAATGGCCATGCCGACCTAACCGACCCATACTAGGCCACTTCTCATCTAGCTTGGGGGCGTCCAATTGATTTTTGGCATAAAAAAAGCCTGAGCCATGGACCCACCCCAATACCATGGGCTATAGCACACCAATTTGGCCCAAAAATGCCCCGTTAGCACCATTTTGCCTGTTTGACCACCCAAATGGCCCCGTCGACCCTAATGGATGCACTACGCTTTTACTCATCCTGCCTGGAGGGCCTCGGTCAATTTTAGCCAAAAACATGCTCTGTCCCTAGGCCCACTCCTAGAACCTTGGGCTATAACACACCGATTTGGCCCAAAAATGTCCCATTCTTGCATTTTTGCCCCCTTGACCACCCAAATGGCCCCGCCAACCCCAACAACTAACACTACACTGCTTCTCAACCTGCTTGGGGGCGCTCAATTAATTTTTGGCTTAAAATATGCCTGAGCCCCAGGCCTACCTCCAGAACCGTAGGCTATAACACATCGATTTAGCTTAAAAATGCCCCGTTAATATTGTTTCGCTCGTTTGACCACCCAAATTGCCCGCTGACCCTAATAGCACATACTAGGCTATTTCTCAACCTGCTTGGGTGCTCCTGGTCAATTATTGGCATAAAGCACGCCTTGGCCTCGGTCCCACCCCCAGAACTGTGGGCTATAGCACACTGATTTAGCCCAAAAATGCCCCGTTCATGCTGTTTTGCCTATTTGACCACCCAAATTACCCTGTCGACCCCAACAAAGTACACTAGGCTGCTGCTCAGCTTGCTTAGGAGCCCTCGATCAATTTTTGGTGTAAATCGCGCTCGAACTTTGGGCCCACCTCCAGAATCATGGGCTATAGCACACCGATTTAGCTTGAAAATGCCCTGTTCTTGTCGTTAATCCCTTTTGACAACCCAAATAGCACCGCCAACCCCAATATCCCACACTAGGCCACTTCTCAACCTTTTTGTGGGCCTGAATTAATTTTTAGCCCAAAATACACTCGAGCCCCCATCCCACCCCCTAGAATCGCGGGCTATAACACACTGATTGGCTCGAAAATGCCCCATTCATCCCATTTTGCTTGTTTAACCACCCGAATTGCCCCACCGACCCCAACGGCCCATACTAAGCCATTCCTCAGCCTGCCTGGGAGGCCCCAATTAATTTTTGACCCAAAACATGCCTGAGACTTGGGCCCACCGCCAAAACCGAGGGCTATAGCACATCGACTTAGCCCAAAAATGCCCTGTTTGCGTTGTTTCGCCAGTTTGATCTCCTAAATAACCCTGCAAAACCCAACAACCTGTACTAAACCGCTCTTCCGCATGCGTGGGGTCCCTCAACTGATTTTTGGCCCAAAAGATGCCCAAGCCCTGGGCTCGCCCACAGTATCCTGGGCTATAGCACATCGATTTGGCTCGAAAATACCCTATTTGCGCTGTTTTTCCCATTTGACCACCCAAAATGGATGCGCCGACTCCAATAGCCCATACTAGGCTGCTCCTCAGCCTACCTGGGGGCCTCCGATTGATTTTTGGCCCAAAAGATGCCCAAACCCGGGCCCACCCCTAAAATCGTGGGCTATAGCCCACCGATTTAGCCTGAAATTACCCCATTCACACCGTGTCGCTTTCTGACCACCTAAATGGCCCCATCAACCTTAATGGCCCACACTAGGCCGCTTCTCACCTACCAAGGGGCCCTCGGTCAATTTTTTGCCCAAAACGCGCCTGCGCCCGGGCCCACCCAAGAACCGTGGGCTATAGCTCATGAATTTTGCCCTACGCCCTATGCCAGACCATAGGTACAAAGATCATTTGGCAAACATTCTCCTATTTTATCCGGGCTTTGTTTTTAGGGTTTTCTCTTATATTATAAATACCCCTTATGTAATTTTTAGTAGAAGATACACACTTTTGATACTCATAAACATATTTTGATTCCAAGATCCATCTTTTATCTTGGGATTTTCTTGTATTAACTTCAGTTGATTAATCAAGTTACGGTTTTGGGTTTTAATTCATCTGATCATTGCAACTTCATCTAAGCCTTCAATCTTGAATGTTATTGATTTTTGCACAAGTATGAGCAGCAAAAAACCCATAGCTAGGGTTGGTCAAACCCTGGCTGATTGAGGAAGTAGGGGAAGTGTGATTTTTGAATTGAACCAATACCCATGGCATGCATTGCATTATCTTCATTATCATAGTTGTCTTAGCAGTTGCAAACGTTAGGATCCCGCCTAGATATTACTACTTACTTATAAAGAGGAGCAGTGACTTGGAAATGATAATGATAACAGTAATTTGGGAGTTAATTGTCGATCCATTGCCGCATAATAGAATATAGTGAATGGTCATTAACTTTAGGGCTACTTATCGGATGGATCGGATGGACCATTACACTTAACGATTTTGCTTAATAGTTATCGATTTTAAAATATACAAATCCACTAGCCAACTGATAAGATATTGGTTGGTTCAGTAACGGATAAACAATTATCGGGAGGTTATTAGACGGTGTATCAGACATCCACAATTCCTACTTGAATACGTCTCAAAATCAAAAAAAAAAAAAATAGAATAGAACATTCTTTTCTTTTCACAGTGACAACATCAAAATAGTTTCATTTTAAATAGTTTCATGAACCTAAATGTATATAATCACTCATGTAGTTGTAGATGGTCAAGGATTTATTGCAATGAACATTACCTTTAAGAACATAGCAGGAGCAGCCAAGTTACAAGTTGTAGCCATTCATAAAGGCAAACACAAACTAAGAATACTTTTGATTAGTTAATAGTATTAGCTAGTGCAGGAATGCTAATACTTTTGATTCAATATTGTTGTCACTTTGGTAATAGTATTAGCTAGTGAAGGAATGCCAATACTTTTGACAACTAAGAAATTAAGAATCTCAATATTTATATGAAAAAACAAAATACTAAGTTATGTCACTCCACCTAAACCATATCAATAATCAATTCTTTTGCGCAACAGCTTTTGCACAATATACTCAGAAAAATGTTTTTTTCCTTGAATTGAACAATCTCAAGTCTCAACTTTGAAAGATGTAGTAGCCATAAGACTAACTTTTACACAGGAATCTAGTTTTCCACACTTTAAATTGATGATAGTCCCATAATTCTGTCATTGACAATGAAAACCAAATATTAATAAACATTTTCAAGTAAAATATAGCTCAAGAAGAACGATCAGTGAGTACAAATACACGTAGCTCCATTTAAACCCATCTTAATTCAATAGTTAAAAACTTAAGTTCTCTACATGTTGTTGGCATATAACTATTTAACAAGATGCAGACATACAAATGACGATGACAACAACAAAAACTCATAGTAACCTTAGGTTTTATTTGATTGCAAAGATCTTATATTACCATTTTTATATATTCACCTACATAAAGAAGAGAGGGAAAAGTAAAAGCCAAAGAAAAACCCCGCTTGGAATCTCCTGAGAATACAATAACAATAACTACACTCAATCTCAATCTAGTTAGACTCGACTGTATAGATTCTCACATTCATGCTCTATTTAACCCCGTCTCAATCCAATATTTGAAGATTTAGGTTCCCTAGCATTATAAGTACCAATATATTCTATAACAAGACCAAAACACTCTTAACATATATTGGACCACCAGGCCACTACGAGTACTTGCGTGAAAATTAGAATTTCTATGCTCAGCGGCTCAATAGGGAATGTGGCGGATGTATGAAGGATGGAACGAGATTTTAAATATCCAAAAGTTTCTAAGAATTGTTTCCTATACTGGATTCTATTACTTTATTACAGTCATCACATATGCGTACCCCAACAACACAACTAGAGCCGGGTACTCGAGAGCTAACCAGTTCTATGCTTCTTATCCGGCTGGAACAGAGCTTCTTAGAGACACCACTAAGTTATATAAAGCAGCACTGGGGAATGTTTTTGAAGAAGATGAATGGGGACTGGTTGAATGGTGCATCCTAGCTAAACATTTTGAACGTCAAGGAAAATCACCATACGCAATCATGCTCAACACATGGCGCACCTCACTTCTAATGGACAACTAGATGGAAGTGGCTAGAGGGAGGATAGTAGCAGCAAACTTCTCCATTGCTGAAGAGTGGACAGCTCTCATTTACTTGAGCAAGTTTAAAACAAAGCAAGAAGTTAATTTATGTAGATGTAGACTTACTGATAGAATCATTAAACTTGTAATTTCTTGGTTCCTAACATGTATTGGCTTTGTGAAACACATTTTCTACTAAGATTTTAAGAATGTTTTGACCACCAGTAAACATAAGCTCTTAACTAAAACTAAATCCTTCCAGAGATTAGTGAAGGAAAGCTATCAGTTCAAATACTCAACGACAATGATAGACAATGATACAAATCATGGGCTGCAGATTTCTATCATTGAAAATATTAGGCGTACTTCCAAGACCCCCTTTCTCTTACCCACTAATAACAAACACTAAGATTCTTCTGCTGGAACTCGATCTTCATTTTTTTCAATCAGTTAAATTCAATCATCAACTTGAGAAGCTTAAATTCAATCATCAACTTGAGAGACTTCTATCATCACAAACTAATACATAATAAGAAATTACACCATAAAGATTGTTAGGTGAACAATAAATATAAACAAAACAAGATACCTCAAAGAACAAGCAAGACGAACAACTCTTCAGCTCACCACTGCCATGACAATATAAATATATAATACTCATTTGAATTAAGAACATAACAACCCCACTTAAAGAATCAATTCTAAAACATAATTAATAGCTAAGAATAATATGAACAGTGAAAAAGAAACATAACATGATGACTTTTATCTTCTTCTTTTTATACTAACCTTGTGAAAGGTAGGGGTTTGCATCGGTCAGTTCGGTTCGATTTTACGTGTTGTTGGTTTGGTTTATCAATTTTCGGTTTTTAATATGTAAAACCAATAACCAACCAATAAGATATTTTCTTATCGGTTTTTGGTCCTTAACAGTTTGGTTTTTGGTTTAACCAATAAGAAAATATTTATAAAATATAAATATTAACAACTAACATAAAAAAATGAAATCTTAATTACCGCCAAAACCTACGCAACGCATTTTAGTTTATAAGAATCTTCAAACTTGAACTTAATGTTAGTTAGGAAAAAATTGAATCCTAATTGTTGGAAGCTATTAATGTTTCAAGCTTTTTATTACGATAATAGCCGAATTTTATATGGTGCCTTTGTTGCCCTGAATAGGTTAATACTTTGTGAATTACTGAATTATGAATTAGCAGTGTATATAATCTATATACATACATATATCTATATATAGAGAGAGATAGAGAGAGATAGAGAGAGATTTAAATATATAACATAAATAGGGATAAAACAATAACTTAGTGTATCCTTATTGGGTTATCGGTTTAACCGATAACCCAATAAGCTAAAACCAATATTGAACCATTTACCCAATAAAATTTTTTATAAAACCAATAAAAAACCGTTAACCTGATAACCCAATACCAATAACCCAATAACATTTTTATCGGTTTGATTTATCGATCGATTCGGTTTTTGCACAACCCTAGTGAAAGAAAAGCCGTCTTTTAAGCTTGTATAGTTGTACTACACATCAAAGACAGTAGGGTCTTTTCCTGCACTAGCTAAATCTGAAAGAGAAGAATAATATAATGAGTAAACTAATACATAAAAATCATTTATAACAACAACACACGTAAAGATAATTCTATTACCTTTTTCAATTTGCTGGAGATTATCATGATTTTCCTCAACACTAACAGGTTGTTTTAATTGCTCATTTCGAAGACAATCTTGAAGACACACTAGAACTTGCACCAATTTAGGAGTCAATGAACTCCTAAATGAATCAAGAAGACGTCCTCCTGTACTAAACGCAGATTCAGATGCTTGAAACCGGAATAACTAATACATCACAAGCCATCTTATCAAGAACAATAAATCTTGTTGCGTTCATTTTCCACCAAGGCGGGATGTTAAAATCTTTAGTATCATCTTCAGTTTCTTCTCCAAAATATTTATCTAACTCTGTTCTAGTATCTACACCTCCATTCACAACTTTATACTGCTTTAGATCTTGCATGAGTGAATCTAAGGGTCCTGTACCTTGGGTACTTAGTTGACTGCCAGAAATCACTAAAGTAGATGTCTCCAGTAAAGAGCAACGTTTTGATGTAACATAAATTGATTCAAATAAACAACAACAGCATAAATTTTAAGAAAATGAATATTAGATGTAACATAAAGTGATCCAGATATTTTCAAAGTAAGAAGATAAAAGATTTCACGAAATTTTGTAATCCTTCTCACGGGCACCCAATCACTACTCAAAAGTTCACCAGCAGTACCTCCAACTTCATTATAAGAATTCTCAAGATAATATCTCAGGCCAATTTTACGAGAAGCATAATTTGTAAATGCATTCTCAAATTCAATCGCCCTACTCAACATTAGGTAGGTGGAGTTCTACCTAGTTGGAACATCTAAGCATAAATATTTCTTGCAACTGAGTTGTTCATCATCACAACTTTCTTGAAACTTTTTCAACCTCCCAGGATATTTCCTAACATATCTCACTGCATGTCTAACACGTTCAATAGACAGACAACTTTCTTTCAAGCCATCCTAGATAACAAGATTCATAATGTGCGCCATATACCTCACATAGAGGTGATCACCATTCTTCAGATTAGTTCCCATCTTTGTCAAATGCTTAGATAGTTCTTTTACCATTACATAATTTGAGCTCGCATTATCTAAAGTGACAATGAATATTTTATTTATTCCCCACTCACGTAAGCACCTACCAATACTATTTGCTATATTTTCACCGTTATGGCTAATAATAGGACAAAAATTAAGAATTTTCTTAAGCATATCACATTCACTATCAATCCAATGGGCAGTTATACATATCTAATTGATTCTTTGTATGGAAGTCCAGGTGTCAGTGGTTATACAGATTCTTTGTTTTGTTTCCACAAAATACCTTTTCAGCTTTTGTTTTTCTTCATTATAAATATTAAAACAATCCCTAGTGACGATACTACGAAAACGGATCCAAAAATAAGGTTGTGTCACTTTCATAAATGCCCGAAAACCTTCTTTTTCAACAAAGTTAAAAGGAATAAATTATCACCATAAGACATAAAGCCTTCCTACACTCTTCTTGGTCAAATTTCCAAGGCACAACAGCTACATCACCTTGACTACCCCCTAGAATAGCTTTTTAAAAGCTAAATTTGATTGTTTTTTATCAACACTAGTAGGAGTACGCTTAGGACACGTTGATAGATGACCAAGAAGAGTGGAACTACCGTCTCTTGACTTAAAAGAATACTCATGGGAGCAATGGACATATTTTGCTTTTGTACCTTCAGGACTAGCATTTTCTGTACAATGATTCCACGCTTCTGACCTTTTTTTCCTTCTTTTAGCAATTGCCTTCTGAGTTTTAGTTGTTTTGAATTGACTTGCTCGATTTGAATCCTCACTTTCACCCATCACCTTAGCAGCTTGTATATTTTCAGCCATGCTATGAGTTGATTTTGAGTTGTTGTGATAAGAAAAATCTATTCATGAATTATCAATATTGGTACAAAGAACATGAAAATTAACATGTAATGCAATAGTGATTAGTGATCCATACAAAATTTGGCTAACTAAATACATGAAGTAGACTATAGTTACACACCCAAGTACATGTAGTCATGCACATCACCATTCACATCAAAATCAAAAATTAAAGCAAAATAAAAGAAAAAATATGAAAGTACAAGTCCACAACTCACTAGAAAAAAAAAAGACAATTAAAGAAACATAAAAAATAAAATTAAGCAGATAAAAAAACAAGGACTGAATTAATGAAGAAAAGATATAGAGATGAATATGTGCATACGAGAATACCAATAGAAAAACCAAAGCACACTAAAGAAAACAGTCAACCAGAAGTCTAGAACTTTTTCTTTGCAAATAATATACGGTATATTACTATACTGATACTCCTAATACGTAATAACTTTATTCGTTAATTTTTATTAGGGTTTAATTTGGAATGAGCTTGAGGTTATTCCACTAGAATTTAGATAAATTAGATTTACAGTTTATATTTTATAATAATATAATGTATATTTTAATTTTTATATACGTAGGTGGAAAAGTATAAATATATATGGTAATTCTTAATGAGTTAGTGATTTATCCAATAAGAAAATTAAGTAATCCACCCCCACACCAATAAGTCGTTAATTAAAAAAATTTAATTCGCTCACCAACCGTTTATCCAATAAGCCAATAAGTCAATTTTGCGGTTGGCTTATTGGATACGGTTCGGTTTTGAATAGCCCTAGTTAGCTTTCATCTAATAACTAGAGACTCAAAAGGTAATAGTTAATTGGAATCAATATAGGGGTTAGTAATGCGACATCCTGAGACCAAAAAGGTAAAGGGTAAATCCTTCCACTCTTCCAAAAGACTTTAAAATGTACATAACTTCTCGATTTTGCATATAAGGTATTAGGTTGGTTCAACATAGCACGATAAACCTACAAAGTAGAGAAGCCAGGGTGAATAAAATCCTAGTGTTCACAAGCAAAGTTAATATTGTTACTTTCTCGAGACTACTACAAACAAATCCCACCATTTACTATCCAGTACTGCCCATAGACTACAACTGATGATAACTGCAATTCCATGTATTCCCATGGGATTCAACCCCTACCTTAGCTAGTTAATTATATCTTGACATCGACCGTACCATCATCTAAAAGGAGGTATTTTTTGGACGTCATCACCGAGCCCCAAGTCCATCCTGGAACCAAGAACTATAACACATTGATTTGACTCAAAAATGGCCCATTTACGTTATTTCACTTGTTTGACCACCCAAATAGCCCCTTCGACCCCAACGGCCCACATTTCCCCTCTGCTCAGCCTGCCTGAGAGCCCTTGGTTGATTTTTGGAATAAAACATTCCCGAGCCTCGGGCACACACCCCAGAATTGTGAACTATAGAATACCGATTTAGACCAAAAATGGCTCATTTATGCCTTTTCACTTATTTGACTACCCAAATGGCCCCACCGACCCTAACTTCCCATACTCGCCCACTCTTCAGCCTGCCTTGGAGCCTCCAGTCAATTTTTATCCAAAAATGCGCTTGCCGAGCCTACCTCTAGAATCGTAAGCTATAACACATCGATTTGGCCTGAAAATAGCCCATTTACGCTGTTTCACCCATTTAACTACCCAAACAGCCCTACCGACCCCAACTATCAATATCCCCTACTCTTCAGCCTGACTGGGAGCCCCAGATTGATTTTTGGCCCCAAAAACACTTAAGACTTGGGCCCACCCTTTAACCATGAGCTATAGCATACAAATTTGGCTTGAAAATGGTCCATTTGTGCCATTTTGCCCATTTGACCACCCAAATGGCCTCGTCGACCCGAACGACCCACACTTTACTAATTCTCAACCTTTCTAGCAGCCTTTGATTAATTTTTATCCCAAAACATGCCTGAGCCATGGGCAGACCCTCGGAACCGTGATCTATGCACACTAGTTTGGACCAAAAATGTCCCATTCACGTTGTTTCACCCATTTTCTTACCCAAACAGCCCCGAGGACCCCAACAACACACACTTCCTTACTTCTCTACCTACCTGGGAGAAACTTGGATAATTTTTTTCTCAAAACATGCCTGGTCTCAAGGTCACCCATGGAACCGTAAGCTATAGTACACTGAATTGGACTAAAAATGACCTATGAGCGTTTTTCACCCGTTCAACCACCCAAACGGCCCCTCCGACCCCAACGTCCTATAATTATTCACTCCTCAACCTGGATGGGTGACCACAGTCAATTTTCATCCCAAAATACGCCCCAGGCTCAAGCCCACCCTAGGAACCCCGAGCTACAGCACACCGATTTGGCCCAAAAATTATCCATTCACGTTGTTTTGCCCATTTAACCACCCAAACGGCTTTGACAACCTCAATAACCCACACTCCCCCACTCCTCATCCTGCCTGGGATCCCCCGGTCTATTTTTGAACAAAAATACACCTGATCCCAAATCCCACTACTAGAATCGTGAGCTATAGCACACCGATTTGGATAGAAAATTGCCCATTTATGTCATTTCTCCCATTTGACCATCCAAACGGCCCTGGTGACCCCAATGATTTACACTTCCCTACTCCTTATCCTTCTTAGGAGACCTCGATCAATTTTTAGCCCAAAACACACTCAGCCTCCAGGCCAACCCCAAAATCGAGAGCAATAGCAGACTGATTTGGCCTAAAAATGGCCCGTTAATGTTGTTTTAACCTTTTGACCACCCAAAAGCTCCATCCAACCCCAACGGACCACACTCCCTTATCACTCAACCTATCTGGGAGCCTTCGATTGATTTTTGATCTAAAATACGCCCGATCCCACCCCCAAAACCGTGAGCTATAGTGCACTGATTTGGCCTGCTCTTTTGCCCGTTTGACCACCCAAGCGACCCTGTCAACCTCAAAAACCTTTAATCCTCCACTCCTCAGCCTGCTGAGGAGCCCTCGGTCAATTTTTAGCCCAAAAAATGCCCGATCCCACCCCCAAAACCATAAGTTATAGCACATCTATTTTGCCCGAAAATGTCTCGTTTGCGTCACTTAATCTGTTTGACCATACTAACAGCCCTGTTGACCCCAATGACCCACGCTTCCCTACTTCTCAGCCTGTCTGGGAGCCTTCGATTAATTTTTAGCTCAAAACACGCCCGAAACCGAGCCCACACATGGAGCCGTGAACTATAACACATCGATTAGGCTCAAAAATAGCACGTTTATACCGTTTTACCTGTTTAATATCCAAATAGCCCTACCGACCATAACGGCCCATACTCCACTGCTATTCAGCTTACCTAGGAGACCCCAGCCAATTTTTGTCCCAAAACACGCTCAGTCCAGGGCCCACCATTGGAACTGTAAGCTATAGCACATCGATTTAGCTTAAAAATGGCCCATTCTTATTTTTTGCTCATTTGACCACCCCAACAACCTCGTAGACCCCAACGACCCATACTCCTCCTTCCTTCAGCCTGCCAGGGAGCCTCCAGTCGATTTTTGACCCAAAATATACCCAAGCCTCGGGCCCACCCCTAGAATCGCAAGCACCAGCACATTGATTTTTTTCTGAAAATGGCATATTTGTACTGTTTCACCAGTTTAACCGCCTAAATAGCCCAGAAAACCCCAGCGGTTTACACTCTCCTGCACTTTAGCTTGCCTGGGAGCCTCAGTCAATTTTTGGCCCAAAACACGCCTGGGCCCTGGGCCCACCCTAGAAACCATGAGCAACAGTACACTAATTGGAACCAAAAATGGCCCGTTCACGCTGTGACACCCGTTTGACCATACAAACTGCCTCACCAACTCCAATGACCTACGCTCATCTACTCCTTAGCCTGAATTTGAGCCTTCAATACATTTTTAGCCTAAAACACATTTGGGACCCGAGCCCACCCCTAAAATCATTAGCTATAGCACACCGATTTTGACAAAAAATGGCTCGTTCACGCCGTTTGATCACACAAATGACCTCGATAAACCCAAAAACCCATACTCTCCTAATCCTCATCTTTTCTAGGAACCTCAATTGATTTTTACCCTAAAACACGTGATCTAAGGTGGTTTTATACACATTTGTATTAATATTCTAGCCTATTTTGCCTTTTTTTGTGAGCAATTCGTGTGATTAATGTGTTAATATTGATTTAAATAATTATTTAAGTGTCCAAGTATGTATTTATAATGTCCAAAGTATTTTTCAAATAAGCTATATTTAACTGAGTCATTTAGAGTTCAACCCGAAAAACTAGTTTTACTAGATTGAGCTAAGTGTGTGTCTAGTTGGTTTCGTTGGATTTTAATGTGTTTAATTTATTTCAAATAGTTTAAATGTGTAATTATGAGTGGAATAACTTGTTTTTAATGTGCAAATTTTAATTTGATTAAGTCATGAGTCAAAATAATAAGTGGAAAATCATTATGAATTTGCCTTATCTTAGCTTTTGTTTTGATTTATCATTGAGCTTATTGTGTTGTTTTGGTCTTTAATTTATGTTGTGTGATATTGTATGAGGCTTTGTGAACTAAATACGGTGTTATAGTGATGATTTAAAGGCCGAAAATTTATTGAAAATACACTACAAAAGACATGGGCAAAGGATAGAACAGTCTACACTTAACCAGATTTTTGGATACAAATTCCAGTGAGCCGACGTGAAGTCAACACGTCACGTCGATGTGCACAAAGCGTTGAGAAATGCATCACATTGATAATTCATACACGGCAATTAAATACTGCCGACACAGCTTTGGGTTAGTCCAACTTTAAGTCAAACGGTGCACGTAATTTAAGAGGGACTAGTGGGAATCTTTGTGAATATTTTTGGGATCGTGCCCAATTCCTAATACCACTAGGATTGATATATTATTTATAATATATATACACGGCATGGACAATTGGATACAATTTGGTGGAAGATACATCTTGGACACCTGGGCAACAATTCAGAGAAAACTGCTACATAATTTTAATTAGGTTTTTAATTTTTTTAATTAGTCTTTAATTTTTCATATCATGTATTCAATTAATTGGATCATGATTACAAATATTATTGGCACAACTTTCTCTTTTTGGGGTTAAAACCAAGAACATGATTACTATTATTTTGGATTAATTTCGATTAATTTTGCTTATTATATTTGGTTGGTTGTTTATTCTCGTTTTAATTGTTTTATGGATTAATCACCCGTAAAATACATATATTGTCGACTTTTTGATCTCAGGAGAGGGAATAGAGAGATAGAACATGGAATAAACAAAGTTTGGGTTTTTATTCTTTTATATAATAAAGAATTAAACTTAACATCTAGGATAGGGATGTACTTAGATGCCTTAGTTGATTCATACGTAGGATGATAGCTTTAATTAACTTAATTGGATTATTACATCCCCGCTCAACGATGTAGTTGTAATGTCCATATTAGGTAAAAGATTAGAGGTTGAGAAACCATGATCATGCTTAATTAACCCTACGAATCAACAACCAAGATAAGCAAATTAGAGAATGAAGTTCAATAACATAGTATGATTGTTCGGAGTGCTTTAACCCTGGGCTTTTCTCCATTGATTGTTTCAAGATTTAATTTTACGCATTGTTTAATATATTTTTAATTTACAAAAATTATAAATTCTTTTTGGTTACTTTTGCACTAAATTAGTCTAAACTGTGAACTAAAATTAAATCATTGTTAAATCAAGTCTTTGTGGGATCGATACTCGGCTTTCTTGAAGGACACTTTACTACTTGGTAGACCACGTACACTTGCGTGTGCACTGTTAAGTTTTTGGTGCCATTGTCGGGGACTTGTTATTGAGCAATTATTTATTTTAGTTTTACTTTTGGATTTATTTGGTGTTTTTTACGCTTGGTCTTGGTTTTGTTTTTGTAGGAAACAGGTTTTCAAAGTAGAAAGCTAGCAAAGGATCATGACTTGGTTGAACCAAACTCCGAACCTGATAAACTTTACCATCAACACTGGAGAGAGGTAATCCTTCTCCCCAGAATTCCTTAATTCCAAGAAGACCAAGAGAATATTGTTCCAATGGCTGAAGAACAACCAGCCCGAAGGACAGTTAGGGAAGTGGTAGTCCCATTTCCAACGAATTTGACTTCCCCAATTTAAAGACCGGTAGCTGGGGGGAATTTTGAGTTGAAACATAATATGGTGTAGCTTCTTATTAGCAGTGGACAGTTTGCAGATCTTTCACATGAGGATCCATAAGTCCCCTTACGAACTTTCATTGAGCATTGATACATTCACTTTGACTGGGGTGACTCCAGATTATATGAGGCCGACACTGTTTCCACATTCACTTTTGGGGGAAGCTAAAAGGTTCTTGAATGCGGAGCTGGCCAATTCAATCACATCATGGGATGACTTAGCCAGAAAGTTCCTCATCAAATTCATTCATCAGGAAAGACTGTAAGACTTCGCAGTGAGATAGTGAGCTTCAAACATAAGCCTGATAAAAACTTCTCTCATTCTTGGGAATGCTTCAAGGATCTTCTTCGGGATTGTCCACATCACCAACAGTCTAATGAGGTACTTGCTCATACTTTTGTAGAAGCTCTTGATCACAATACAAAGATTTTGCTAGATTCAACTACAGGCGGTCAAGTGTTGGAATTGACTTATGATGAACTGGACATATTGCTGAACCGCATAGCACAAGGAAATCCAAATTGGCATACAGATTCTAGAAGTGCCACAAAAAAAATTGTGGGTGTATTGGAGGTGGACCAATTAACAGCCTTATTAGCACAGGTATCTGCCTTACAAAATTTGATCAACACTCATTTCAACGGCTTGAAGTTAGGAGCAACACAACCTGCAGCCATAGTCAATGCCATCCAACAAGCTGTAGGTTGGTATGAAGTACGCAAAAATAGTGGTCATACGGCTACCATGTGTGCATCAAATCCAAAATCTGTGTATGTAGGCAATGCTCAAAGAACAAATTATGGTAATGCCTACAACATGAAGTGGCAAACTCAGCCACCAAATTAACCATGGAACTCCCTATAGCAGAAAACCTAATCAAATCAGTTAACGAGCAACATGGAAGAGATGTCAAAACAACTCTTAGCTGGGCAAGCACAATTGTTTGCGAATATGAAAATTCAACAAATAGAATTACAGAATCAGAAAGTGTTCCAGAGAAGCTTAGAGTTGCAAGTAGGCTAATTATCATAGGAACTGAATACAAAATCACAAGGTGGATTGATCACCCATAACTTAAATGGATAGAAACCCAGGATTAAATCTTAAGAGCAATCATACTACGCTATTGAACTTCATTCATTAATTCGCTTATCTTGGTTGTTGATTCATAGGGTTAACTGCATGATCATAGTCTCCCGACCTCTAATCATTTATCTAATATGGACATTATAACTACATCGTTGAGCGGGGATGTAATAATCTAATTAAGTGTTTTAAATCTATCATCCTATGTTGAATCAAGTAAGGCGTCTAAGTACACTCCTGTCCTAGACGCTAATTCAAATCCTTTATTTAATAAAAGAATTAAAATCGTACTTTGTTTATTCCCATGTTCTATCTCCCTATTCCCTCTCTCAAGATCAAAAGGTTGACAATTTATGTATTCTAAGGGTAGCTAATCTTTAAAATAGTTAAATTAAGAATAAACATACAACCAATAATGATAAGCAAATTAAACGAAATTAATTCAAAACGAAAGTATTCATGATGTTGGCCTTAACCCCAGAAAGGGAGTTTAGCCTTGAATGGAAATATTCATCATCCAATCCCTTGGATTGATGATACAAATCATACCAAAACTAAATTAAAGCATGATAAAACCTAAAAATAAGTTGTAGTAGCCTCCAATGATGTCCCAAGTGATCTAGGGTGTTCCAAGATGTCCCAAGATGATTAAAAAGTGATTTAACATGTTATATTTATAGTAGATAAGTCATAAACCCATTGGTATTGGATTTACACGTAATAATTGTTCAGCAAGGAATTTTTTTTGCTTTTGATGGCCACCGCGTCACGGTGTCGAGCCAATCTACAATTGTCAATTTCCATAATTTCACCGCGTTGTGGCACCTCCTCAAACTCCACCAAATGCTACACGCGCATATGGGACTCAAAACTAGGCCTCTTATGAATCCAGCAGTTTTTGAAAACGTCCATTGGACCTTCCTACAGACCACGCGCGCCCCATTCATTTCAGGGGTCCAAACTGCGTCAATCTTTGTATTGTACTTTCGTTGAGCCATTCTGAGCCTCTTTGAGTTGTTTCCACTTGATTTGAAGCTTTTATATACTTTATATATCATCATAATCTATTAACCAAGCATACTAAAGCATTAAAAACAACAATTCAGAGCTCAAAACAACACAACATCCAAGATGGTGAACTAGAAACACGAGCTATGCATAGGATAAATTCATATTGAGCTTAATCTTATTGTTTTGACCCTTGTCTTGATCCAATTAACCCTTGAAAATTATAAATAAGTTTTTTAACATATAAATATATAATAACAACCTTATCAACTCATTAACACATTAAAACCCAACACAATAGACTAGAAAAACACCTAACTCAAGCTAGTTACGCTAGTTTTCTTGGTTGACTTCTAAATGGTCGAATTGAATCAAAACTTGTGTGGAAACACCATTAAACATTGTAAGAACATACTTGGACACATAAATTCTCATTTATATCTTTATCAACACATATAGCATAAGAATCATCCTAAAAACAAGGCTAAAAAGGCTAGAATAGTAACACTAGAATGCATAAATACACCCAACATCACCACCCCACACTTAAAGCCTTGTTCATCTTCGAACAACTCTTAACTATAAATACCATGAGTTTAATACACTTCTACTAAATGCAAAAAATTCAAGCTAGCACTACAATGACTACATGGAATGCAAGTTTACAACACTAAGCATGTTATCCACAACTGGCAAAGTCATGCATATTTCTCAATCAAAGACATCACAATAATAACCTATATTCATCAAAAATGTGCCCCTTACCATAAGAGAGTTACCCATAATCACTCATATAAATACAAATTATAGCACAATGGGTACAAGAATTAATTTTCGCTCACTTTCACAAGAAATTCACAAGTTACACATAATGACCCATAAGCTTTCCCTTAGTGTAATGCTCCACTAATATTAGAATGTAAAGCTTAGGATCAATTAGGACTTTTTCAGGTTGTAATGTAGGCTAAGGGATGGGTAGAAACTATTTTGGCCAACAATAGTGACTAACCTCTCTAAGCAATTTAATACACTACATTATGCATTTAAAATCAATTTTCAGCAACCAAATTACCTCATTCATTCATCCATACCTTTTCTTTTTTCCCCATCTCTTTTTGGCATTTTCACAAACACTTGGTGTAAGCATAGTTTTCTACCATATAAATCAATTTTTCTCTTTTTTCACAAGCATGGCAATATTTTTAACATAAATTATATCACCCATCTACCACACATCAATTATCAAAACAAATAACTATTATATTGGGCCATCAAATTCACCTTTTCCCTCTTATTTCTCAAACTCGTTACTCAATTAATTTTTCATTAAAGTACTTAGAAGCTTTTTGGATCAAATTAAGGACCATCAAAGAAGGGAATTAGGCTACATATGAGGCTACCAAAGAAAATAAGCTAAAGGCTCAATGGGGTTTAACTAGGATTATGCACAAGGATAGGACAAATAGAAGGTAAAAACAAGGGTATCAAAGAAATGCCTATATCATCTCCTAAACCACATTCTTTATTTTGCTTCACACACATACCAGGCAAGTTCTAGACATCACATGTAACAAGGAATATACAAAAATCTGACACACACATGGCACATGCTCAACTTAATAGAATCATCATAGAATCTTAACCAAACAATAACATAAATTCAATTTTAAGCCAACTAGTGCAAGAGTCATAAATATGAGCCTAAGAGTCTCAAAAATAGCAATTCACATCAATTAACATGCTTTTACAAACAAAACACTTGAACTATGCAATCAAAAATAGAACGAACAAGAATATCTCACTTATTCCTAACCTAAAAAAAATTAAATTGAGCCAAATATTAGAAATTTCCCCACCCCACACTCAAAAATCTACTTTTTCCCCAAAGTAAATTTAAAGATAATAGATAGAAATACTCCCTGAGGCCTCTAGGCCTAGCTAGTAGCATCTTTATATATCAAGAGGGTCCAGGGACTCCACACTTAGTCTTTTCCATGCTCCTTAGCTCAGATTTTTGATACTCAGACTTCCCATTAACCTGCGACTCAATAAAAAAAACTACATGAAATAAAAAACTAAAACTAAAAGAAAACATACCTTAGCTTGGGTTGCCTCCCAAGAAGCGCCTAATTTAGTGTCGCAGCACGACCCAATCAAATTTTTCCTCCATCTTGAGGATATGAATTTCACCCCCAGTTTTGTATCCATCTTCTTGCCTCGATCATAGGGAGGTGGTGCAAAGATTAAGGAACCGAGTAATGAAATGTGTTTAGTAAAACACTCGACCTTGATGTGAGATGTGTTTTTATGTTTCTTATCCGGTGTAAAATCAAGAATATAAGATTTGTGTTCCTCATCTTCATACTCTTCCACTATTTTAAATGATTCCACAGACAAGATATCATCTAAACATAATGTAGAAAAGTTCTTCGAATGAGGCCCAGCCAATCCTACTTCAAAATTTGCACAATTCTCAACATCCTCACTCTTATTCACCTTCTCAATTTCAATCTCAAGAGAAAGATGATAACTGAATGGTTGCGATTCATATGGTGGTGGTGGCATCTCCTTAATAATTTCAACAATTTCAGTTTTTGAGTACTCAGACTTCCTCGAATTGTCAGCAACTTTATTTTCAATAGGTTGGGAAGTCAACTCTGCATCGACCTCCTTAGCTGTCTTTGAAAGTTATTCATTGAGATCCGTACCATTCCTCAAAGTGATTTCACTTATTTGTTCACTGTCACTTGACAAATCACCTTGAAGTCTGGTACTATATACCTGTTGCACTTACCCTACCTGCATCACCAAGTTCCTCATAAAAAAATTTTGACGCTGTAAAATGGCTGAATTACTCTTCATATCTACTGACAACTGTGCTCGATTAGCTAGAAGTTGTTACAGCATTTCTTCCATATTGGTCATTTGAATCGGGGCCTGGTAATTTTGAACCTGTGGCTGTTGAAATTGTTGTTGCTGATTGTAGGCATTCACATAGTATTGCCTTTGATCATATCCCACAAACATTACTAAATCAGGATTTACAGTACATATATCTTTAGAATGACAACTATTGCCACAAACCATACACCATATAGAATCTTCATCACTGGAAAATCATCTATTCCAGGCTGACATATCAAGAAGTATGATAAAAAGAGAAATGAAAGAAAATAAAAAAAAAATAAACCAAAACTATTTACAACTCAATATAGAAAAACTAAAAATAAGATAGTTGCTTAGTTACAAGTCCCCGGCAACAACGCCAAAAACTTGACAGCGCTCAAGCGCACACGTAAGTGTACGTGGTTTTATTAAGTAGTAAAGTGGCTTCAAGAAAGCCTAGGTACCAATCACTCAGGGACTTTCATTTGCCGCCTATCAAATTCTAGTTTAATGATTGAGAAGAAGTAAACAATAGAGTTTTAGAATTATAAATTAAACTAATGCGGAAAAGTAATAACTTAGGACAATCACTGGACAGAAACCAAGGGTTAAAGCTTAAGAACAATCATACTACGCTATTGAAATTCATTCATTAATTCGCTTATTTTGGTTGTTGATTCGTAGAGTTAATTGCATGATCATAGTCTCCCGACCTCTAATCGTTTACCTAATATGGACATTATAACTACATCGTTGAGCGGGGATGTAATAATCTAATTAACTTTTTAAAAGCTATCATCCTACGTTTAATCAAGTAAGGCATCTAAGTACATCCCTGTCCTAGACGCTAATTTAAATTCTGTATTTAATAAAAGAATAAAAATCATACTTTGTTTATTCCCATATTCTATCTCCCTATTCCCTCTCCCGAAATCAAAACGTTGACAATTGATATATTCTAAGGGTAGCTAATCTTTAAAATAGTTAAATTAAGAATAAACAAACAATCAATAATGATAAGCAAATTAAACGAAAGTATTCATGATCTTGGCCTTAACCCCGGAAAGGGAGTTTAGCCTTGAATGGAAATATTCATCATCCAATCCCTTGGAGTGATGATACAAACCATACAAAAAACTAAATTAAAGAATTATAAAACCTAAAAATAAGTCGTGGTAGCCTCTAATGATTTCCAAGTGATCTAGGGTGTTCCAAGATGTCCCAAGATGATTAAAACGTGATTTAACATGTTATATTTATAGTAGATGAGTCATAAACCCATTAGGATTGGATTTCCACGTAATACTTGTTCAGCAAGGCATTTTTTTCTCTTTTAATAGCCACCGCGTAGCGGTGTCAAGACAATCGACAATTGTCAATTTCCAGAATCTCACCGCAATTTCACCGCATCGTGGCGCCTCCTCAAACTCTACCAAATGCTACACGCACCTATGGGTCATAAAACTGGTCCTCTTCCGAATCCAGTGATTCTTTGAATGCGTCCATGCGACCTTCTACAGCCCACACGCGCCCCATACATTTCAGGGGTCCAAACTGCGTTAATTTTTGTATTGTGCTTTCGTTGAGCCATTCTGAGCCTCTTTGAGTTGTTTCCATTTGATTTGAAGCTTTTATATCCTTCATATATCATCATAATCTATTAAACAAGCATACTAAATAATTAAACACAACAATTTAGAGCTCAAAATAGCACAACATCCAAGACAGTGAACTAGAAACACGAGCTAAGCATAGGCTAAATTCATATTGAGCTTAAGCTTATTGTTTTGACCCTTGTCTTGATCCAATTGACCCTTGAACATTATAACTAAGTTGTTTAACATATAAATACATAATAACAACCTTATTAACTCATTAAAACACATTAGAACCCAACACAATAGACTAGACAAAACACCTAGCTCAAGCTAGTTCTGCTAGTTTTCTTGGTTGACTTCTAAATGGTCGAATTGAATTAAAACTTGTGTGGAAACACCATTAAAAATTGTAAACACATACTTGGACACATAAATGCTCATTTATATCTTTATCAACATATATAGCATAAGAATCATCCTAAAAACAAGGCTAAAAAGGCTAGAATAGTAACACTAGAATGCATAAATACACCCAACATCATTTAATATATTTTTAATTTACAAAAATTACAAATTCTTTTTGGTTAATTTTGCACTAAATTAATCAAAATTGTGAATTAAAATTAAATCATTGTTAAATCAAGTCTCTGTGGGATCGATACTCGGCTTTCTTGAAGGTCACTTTACTACTTCGTAGACCACGTACACTTGCGTGTGCGCTATCAACGTTCCTGAGCCTCAGGCCCACCCCTAAAAACGTGAGCTATAGCATACTAATTTTGCTTTAAAATGGCCCGTTTGCGCTGTTTCGCCCGTTTGACCACCCAAACGGCCTCCCTGACCCCAACGGCCAACACTTATCTGCTCCTTAGCCTGCCTAGGTGCCACCGATCTATTTTTGGCTCAAAGACTCCTGGGCCTCATGCCCACCCACAGAACCGTGAGCTATAGCACATCGATTTGGCCCAAAAATGGCGAGTTTGCATTATTTTGCTCGTTTGATCAACCAAATGACCCCGCCAACCCCAACGACCTACACTCCCCTACTCTTCATCCTGTATGAGAGCCCCCATTTGATTTCCAGCCCAAAATATGCCTCGAGCTCTAGGGCCAACCCAAGAACCGTAAGCTATAGAACACTAATTTGGCCCCAAAAATGACCCGTTCGTGCCGTTTTGCTCGTTTGACCACCCAAACGGCCTTGCCGACCCCAACAACCCATACTCTCTCACTCCTCAACCTGTTTGGGAGCCCCCGATCGGTTTTTAGCCCAAAACATGCCTGGACCCTGGGCCCACCCAAAAATCATATGTTATAGCACACCGAATTAGCCCGAAAATGGCCTATTCATGTTGTTTCTCCCGTTTGACCACCCAAATGGCCCCACTGGCCCCAACGGCCCAAACTCTCGCGCTACTCAGCTTGCCTGGGAGCTTCTGGTTGATTTTAAGCCCAAAACATGCCCGAGCCTCGGGCCCACCCCTAGAATTGTGAGCTATAACACATTAATTTGTCCCAAAAATGGCCCATTTTCTTTGTTTGACCCGTTTAACCACCCAAACAGCCTCGCCTATCCCAACGGCCCACACTTTTCTGCTTCTTAGCCTTCCTGGGAGCCGTAGGTTTATTTTTGGCCTAAAAAATGCCTGGTCCCTAAGCCCACCCATAAAACCGTGAGCTATAGCACATCGATTTAGCCTGAAAATGGGTCATTCGTGTTGTTTTGCCTGTTTGATCACCCAAATGACCCTACCAACCCCAACAACCCATACTCTCCCACTCCTCAGCCTACCTGGGAGCCTCTGGTCAATTTTTCAGCCTAAAACACGCTCGAGCCCTAGGCCCACCCCAGAACTGTGAGCTATAGCACACCGATTTAGCCAGAAAATGGCCCATTTATTTTGTTTCACCTGTTTGATCATCCAAAAGACCCTTTCGACCCTTTCACACTATTTCGCTGTTTGACCACCCAAATGGCCCCGCCAACTCCAACGGCCCACACTAAGCTACTCTTCAACCTGTTTGGGGGCCTCTGGTTGAATTTTGCCCCAAAACACGCTTGGGCCTCAGGCCCTCCCTCAAAACTATGGGCTATAGCACACCGATTTAGCTTGTAAATGCCCTGTTCTCGCTGTTTTGCCTGTTTGACCTCCCAAATGGCCTTACAAACCCCAACGACCCATATGGAGGGCCCTAATGGATTTTTGACCCAAAATAGACATTTTTAACCGTGCTCACCCCAGAACTGTGGGCTATAGCACACTAATTTGTCTCGATAATGCCCCGTTCATGCTGTTTTGCCCATTTGACCACCCAAATGGCCTTGTCGACCCCAACGACCTATACTAGATCTCTCCTTAGCCTGCATGGAGGGCTCAGATTAATTTTTATCCCCAAATATGCTTAGACCTTAGGATTACCCCCGGACCGTAGGCTATAGCATACCGATTCAGCCCAAAAATGCCCTATTCTTGCTGTTTTGCCACTTTAACCACCCAAATGGCCCCGACGACCCCAACAAACCATACTAGGCCGCATCACAGCCTGCTTGGGCCCTTTTGATTGATTTTGGTCCCAAAACACACCTGAGCTTCATCCCACCCTGAACCATTGGTTATAGCACACCGATTTGGCTCAAAAATGCCCCTTTCGCATTGTTTCGCCCGTTTGGCCACCCAATTGGCACCACCGACCCCAATGGCCCACACTAGGAATCTTCTTATCCTACCTGGGAGCCTATGGTATATTTTCAGTATAAAACACGCTCGGGCCCTAGGCCCACCCCGGAATAGTGGGCTATAGCACATTGATTTAGCTTGAAAATGCCTCGTTCCCGCCGTTTCGTCCCTTTGACCACCCAAATAACCCTGCTGACCCCAACATCCCACATTAGGCTACTCTTCAGCCTTTTTGGGTGGGTCCAATCTATTTTTTGCCAAAAATATGCTTGAACCCCGAGCCCACCCCCAGAATCATGGGCCATAGCACAATAATTTTGCCCAAAAATGCCCTGTTCGCACTGTTTTGGTTGTTGGACCACCCAAATAGTCTTGTTGCTTCTCAGTCTGCTTGGGGCCCTTGACAAATTTTTTTCCTAAAATAAGCCCGAGCCCCAGGTCCACTCCGAAATCACGGGATATGGCACACCAATTTGACCAAAAATGCCCCGTTCGTGCTGTTTTGATCATTTGACCACCCAACTTGCCCCACTGACCCCAATGGCCCACACTAGGCCGCTTCTTAGCCTGCCTAGGGGCCCTGATTGATTTTTGGCCCAAACCACGCTCAGGCCCCCGACATACACCTAAAATTGTAGGCTATATCTAATCGACTTGGCCCAAAAATTTCCTCGTCGCATTATTTTGCCTGTTTGACCACCTAAATAGCCCCGCAAACCTCAACGGACCATATTAGGTTGCTCCCTAGCGTATCTAGGGGGCGTAGATTGATTTTTGATCTAAAACATAATCGATCCCTGGGCCCACCCCCAAAGCCGTGGGCTATAACAGACTGATTTAGCCTAAAAATGCCTCGTTCATGCCTTTTTGCCTGTTTGACCACCTAAATAGCCCCCCCCCCCCCGACTACAATAACCCACACTATTCTGCTTCTTAGCCTGCCTGGGGGGCCCAATTAATTTTTGGCCCAAAACGCACCCAGGACCCGGCCGCACCCTAGGAACCGTGAGCTATAGCACATCGATTTGGTACGAAAATGCCCCGTTCGCATCGTGTCACCTGTTTGACCACCCAAATTTCCCCGTCAACCCTAATGGCCCACACTAAGACACTCCTCAGCTTGCCATAGGGCCCTTGATCAATATTTATCCCAAAACACACCCGGTCCCTTGGCCCACCCCTGGAATTGTGGGCTATAGCACACCAATTTTGCCCAAAAATGCCCTGTTCGTACCGTTTAGCCCTTTTGACCACCCAAATGGTCTCGCCGACCCCTATGACCCATACTAGGCTACTTATCAGTCTGTTCGAGGGCCCTCGATCAATTTTTCGCACAAAACATACTCGCACCCCATGTTTACCTTAGAACCGTGGACTATAGCACAACGGTTTGGGCTAAATGTGCCCCGTTCATGCCATTTTGCCCGTTTGACCATCCAAATGGCCCCTAGGCCACTCTTCAGCCTTCCATGGGGGGCCCAATCAATTTTCAGCCTAAAACATGCTTAGGCCTTGGGCCCACCTTTGAAACCGTGAGCTATAACACATCGAATTAGCTTGAAAATGCCCTATTCCCACCGTTTTGCCCCTTTGACCACCAAATGGCCCCATCGACCCCAACTACTTATACTAAGCCATTCTCCAGCCTGCTTGGGGCCTCCGATTGATTTTTACCCCAAAATACATTTGGGCCCACCCCCAGAACCATGGGCTAAGAACATCGATTTAGCCTAAATATGTCTTGTTCGTGCTGTTTCACTCGTTTGACCACCCAAATTGCCCCACCAACCTCAACGACCTACACTAGGTGGCTTCTAAGCCTACTTTGGGGGCCCGATTAATTTTTGGCCCAAAACATGCTCGGGCGCCGAGTCCACCCTCCAAATTTTTGGGCTATAGCACATCGACTTATCCTGAAAATGCTCCGTTCGCGCCGTTTCACCTATTTAAGCACCCAAATGGCCTCGCGAACCCCAATGGCCTATACTATAGCACTCTCTATCCTGCCTGGGGGCCCTCGATTTATTTTTAGCCCAAAACACACGTGGGCCCTAGGCCTACCTACGGAACCATGGGTTATAACACCGATTTGGCCCAAAAATGCCTTGTTCGCACTGTTTTGCCGACTCCAACGACCCATAGTAGGCCATTACTCAGACTGACTGGGGTCCCCGGCCAATTTTTAGCCCAAAACACGCTCGGGGCCCGGGTCCACCCAGAACCGTAGGATATAGCACACCGATTTGCCCCAAAAATGCCCCATTAGTGCTATTTTTCTCGTTTGACCACCCAACTTTCCCCGCTGACCCCTACGGCCCAGACTAGGCTTCTCCTTAGCCTGCCTGGGGGGCCCCAATTTATTTTTGGCCAAAAACATGCCAGAGCCCCGGGCCCACCCTCGAAATCATGGACTATAGCACATCGACTTGGACTGAAAATGTCCTCTTCGTGCTGTTTCTCCTATTTGGCCACCCAAATAGCCCTGCAAACCCCAACGGCTTATACTAGGTCGCTCCTCAGCATGTCTAAGGACCCTTAGTTGATTATCAGGGCAAAATACGCCTGTTCCCTGAGCCCACCCCAGGAGCCGTGGGATAGAGCACACTGATTTGGCCTAAAAATGCCCCGTTCGTGTTGTTTTGCCTATTTGACCTCTCAAATGGTCTCACCGACTCCAACGGCCCACACCAGGCCTAAAACACTTCCATGCCCCAGGCGCACCCCAGGAACCGTGAGCTATAACATATCAAATTTCCCCAAAAATGCCCCGTTCTCATTGTGTCGCCCATTTGACCACCCAAATGGCCCCGCAACCCTAATGGCCCATACTAGGCTGATCCTTAGCCTGCCATGGGGCCCTCAATCTATTTTTTGCCAAAAAAAACCTGGGCCCCTAGCCCACCCCTAGAACAGTGGGCTATAGCACACCAATTTTACCCAAAAATACCCTGTTCGCGTCATTTCGCCCGTTTGACCACTCAAATAGTCTCGCTGACCCCTATGACCCATACTAAGCCGCTCCTTAGCCTGCCTGGGGGGCCTCAATTAATTATTGGCACAAAACCTACTCGCTCCTCAGGCCCACCCCAGAACCTTTATAGCACACCGATTTGGTCCAAAAATGCTCCATTCATTCCATTTCACCCGTTTGACCACCCAAATGGCCCCGCCGACTCCAACGACCCATACTAGGCCGCTCCTCAGTCTGTCTAGGGGCCTTTGATTAATTTTTGGCCAAAAATTCACTTGGGACTCGGGCCCTCCAGCAGAACTGTGGGCTATAGCACACCGAATTAGCCCAAAAATGCCCCATTAGCACCGTTTTACCCATTTGACAACCCAAATGGAACCGCCAACCCCAACGACAAACACTAGGTTGCTTATCAGCCTTCCTAGGGACCCCTGATTGAGTTTTATCCCAAATCACGCTCGGGGACGGACCTACCCCTGGAACCATGGGCTATAGCATATCGATTTGGCCCGTAAATGCCCCAATCATGCTGTTTTGCCTATTTGACTACCTAATGGACCCGACGACCCAAATGGCCCATACTAGGACACTCCTCATCCTGCTAAGGGAACCCTGATAGAATTTTGGCCCAAAAAATGCTTGGGCATCGCTATCACCCCAGAACCGTGGGTTATAGCACACTGATTTGTCTTGAAAATATCTCGTTCGCGTTGTTTCGCTCGTTTAACCAAGCAAATGGCCTTGCCAACCCCAACAACCTATACTAGGCTATTCCTTAACCTGCCTGAGGGGCCTTGATTAATTTTTATTCTAAAAGACGTTTGGGAATTGGGCTCATCCCCTAATCATCGGCTATATTACACCAATTTGGCTTGAAAATGCCTCGTTCTCGTTGTTTCACCCCTTTGACCACCCAAATGGCCCCACCTACCCCAACGGCCTACACAAAGCCACTTCTCAGCCTGCCTAAGGGCCTCTAATTGATTTTTATCCTAAAATATGCTCAAGCCCTGGGCCCACCCTCGAAACTATGGTCTATAGCACACCAATTTGGCTAAAAAAATGTCCCGTTAGTGCTATTTTGCTTGTTTGACAACCCAAATTGCCCCGCCGACCCCAACTACCCAATTAGGCAACTCCTCAGCTTACCTGGGGTGCCCCGATCAATTTTTAGCCCAAAACATACCCGGACCTTAAGCTCATCCCCAAAATCCATCGACTTGGCCCGAAAATGCCCTGTTCATGCCGTTTAACCACCCAAATGGACCCAAAAACCCTAACGGCCTACACTAGGCCGCTCCTCAACCTACCTGGGCAAGCTCAGTCAATTTTTGGGCCAAAACATGTCTGATCCCCAGTCCCACCCCTAAAATCGAGGGCTATAGCACACTGATTTGGCCCAAAAATGCCCCGTTTACGCCATTTTGCCCATTTGACCACCCAAATGGACCCGTCAACCCCAACGGCTCACACTAGGCTATTTCTCAGCCTTTCTAGGGGTCTCGATCAATTTTCAAGCCAAAACACTCTTGAGCATCAAGCGCACCTCAGAACCATGGGATATAGCACACCAATTTAGCCTAAAAATGCCCCTTTCGCACTGTTTTGCCCGTTTGGCCACCCAAATGATCCCGCCGACCCCAATGGCCCAACTAGGACACTTCTCATACTACCTGGGGGCTTCGGTTGATTTTATGCTCAAAACATGCTTGGTACATGGGCCCACCCTAGAACAGCTATAGCACACTGATTTAGTCCGAAAATGCCCCATTCTCGTTGTTTTGCCCTATTAACCACCTAAATGGACCCTCCAACCCCAACAGCCTACAATAAGATGCTTCTCATCCTACTTGAAGGAACCCGATCAATTTTTGGCCCAAAATATGCATGGCCCCGAGCCCACCCCAGAACCGTGAGAACACTGACTTAGCCCAAAAATTCCCTGTTCTCGCCTTTTCGCCCCTTTGACAACCCAAATGGCCCTGCCTACCCCAACAGCCCATACTAGGCCTGTCTTCAACCTTTCTAGGTCTCTAGGTTAATTTTTAGCATAAAACACACTCGAGCCCGAGCCCACCTCCAGCACCATGGGCTATAACACACCGATTTGGCTCGAAAATACCCCATTCATGCCGTTTCCCTTGTTTGACCACCCAAAATAATCTGTTGACCCTAATGGCCTACAATAGGCCTCTTCTCAGCCTGCCTGGGGGGCCTCGATTTATTTTAAACCAAAACACGCTCAGGCCTTGGCGCCACCCCCAACCTTGGGCTATAGCATATCAACTTGGCCTGAGAATACCCTATTCACGTTATTTTGCCCGTATGACAACCCAAATATCCTTGTAAACCTCAACAACCTAAACTAGGATACTTTTCAACATATCTTGGGGTCTCCAGTCGATTTTTGGCCCAAAACACGTTTGGGCCAGGGTCCATCAGCAAAACCGTGGGCTATGGAACACTGATTTGGCCCGAAATGCCTTATTCATGGTGTTTCACCCGTTTGACCATCAAAGTGGCCCCGCCGACCCCAACAACCCATACTAAGTCACTTCTCAGTGTGCCTTGGGACTCCTACTTAATTTTTGGCCCGAAACAAGCCTGGGCCCTGGGCCCACCCAAAGAACCGTGGGCTATAGCACACCGACTTGGTTCGAAAATGCCTCTTTCGCACTATTTCGCCTATTTGACTACCCAAATGGCCCCGCCGACCCCAAAGGCCAACACTAGCCCGCTCCTCAGCCTGTCTGGGGAGGCCCCCGGTTGATTTTAATATAAAACACGCTTAGGCCCTGGGCTTACCCTCGAAACCATGGTCTATAACACATCAAATTAGCCAGAAAATGCCCCATTCTCACTGTTTTGCCCCTTTGACCACCTAAATAGTCCTATCAACCCCAATTGCCCATACTAGGTCACTTCTTAGTATGCCTGGGGGCCTTTGATTGATTTTAAGCCCAAAATATGCCCAGTCGCAACCCTGAAATTGTGGGCTATAGCATACCGATTTAGCCTGAAAATGTCCAGTTCATGCTATTTTGCTCGTTTGACCAACCAAATGGCCCCACCAAACTCAACGACCTATACTAGGCAGCTTCTCAGCCTTTCTTGGGGGCTTCGATCAACTTTTAGCCAAAAACATGCCTGGGGCCACCCCCTAGAACCTTGGGCTATAGAATACCGACTTATCCCAAAAATACTCCATTCACATCATTTTGCCCATTTGAATACCCAAATAGCCCCGTAAACCCCAAAGGCCCATACTAGGCTACTCATTAGCCTGCCTGAAGGTCCCTGTTCAATTTTTGGACTAAAACACACTTGGGCCTACCCCCAGAACCATGGGCTAAAGCACACCGATTTAGCCAAAAATGCCTCATTCACACGTTTGACCACAGAAATGGCCCCGTCGACTCCAAACTTATAATAGGCCATTGCTCAGCCTTTCTGGGGGCCTAGGTTAAATTTTGGCACAAAACATGCTCGGGGCCGGGCCCACCCCCAAAACCGTAGGCTATAGCACACTGATTTGGCCCAAAAATGCCTCTTTCACATCATTTTGCCTATTTGACTACATAAATATCACTTTCGAGCTCAACGAACCAAAGTATATAGCTTGTTAGACAGCGTGGGGGCCCTCGATCAATTTTAGTCCAAAAATACACCCGAGTCTTGGGACCACCCTTAAAAACATGAGGATATAGCACACCGATTTAGCCTGAAAATGTCTCATTCGTGCCATTTCGGCTGTTTGACCACTCAAACAGCTCTGCTGACCCCAATGACCCATACTAGGCCACTCCTCATCCTGCCTAGGGGCCTCTGGTTGATTTTTGGACTAAAATACGCTCAGGCCCCAGGTCCACCCTTGGAACCGCAGGCTATATCATACCTACTTGCCTGAAAATGCCCTCATTTGAGACGTTTCACCATTTGACCACCCAAATGGCCCTGACAACCCCAACGGCCCACACTAGGCCACTTTTTAGCCTTCCTGGGGGCCTTTGGTTGATTTTCAGCCCAAAACACGCCCGAGCACCGAGCCCACCCTATAAATCGTGGGATATAGCACATCAATTTAGCCCAAAAATGACCCATTCACGTCGTTTCACCCATTTGAACACCTAAATTGACACGCCGACCCAAATGGTCCATAGTAGGCCATTCCTCGGTCTTCCTAGAGGCCCCTGATCAATTTTTAATTGATAACACATCGGGGCCCCGGGCCCACCCCCAGAACCGTAGGTTATAGCACACTAATTTGGCCCAAAAATAGCCCGTTCACATCGTATCGCCAGTTTAACAAACCAAACTTCCCCGTCGACCCCAACGACCCATATTAGGTCGCACCTCAATCTTCCAGTGGTATCTAGATTAATTTTTGGTCCAAAACACGCTCGAGCCCGGGCCCACCCTTAGAACTGTGGGCTATAGAACATCAATTTGGTAAAAAAATGGCTCATTATCGTTGTTTTGCTTGTTTGACCACCCAAATTGTCCCACCAACCCCAACAACCCATATTAGGCCATTCCTCACCCTGCCTGAGGAAGACCAATTATTTTTTAGCCCAAAATATGCTCGATCCTACACCGACAACCATGGGAAATAGCACACCGTATATTCCCAAAAATGGCTTAGTCACGCCATTTTGCCCGTTTGACCAGCCAAAAGTGCCCCGTCGACCCCAATGGCCCATACTAGACCACCTTTCAGCCTTCCTGGGATAGTTCATCGATTGTCGGCCCAAAATACGCTCGGGCCCCAAACCCACCCTGAGAGTCGTGGGCTATAGAACACTAATTTTTTCATAAAATGGTCCATTCGCACCATTTTACCACCAAAACTGCCCCGTCGATCCCAACGGCCTATACTAGGCCACTCCTTAGCCTGCTTTGGGGAACCTCATCAATTTTTGGCCTAAAACACACCCGAGCCCTGGGCCTACCTCAATAACCGTGGGCTATAGCACACTGATTAGGCTCAAAAATGGCTCTTTCGTGTCATTTTGCCTATTTGACCATCAAAACCACCTCACCCACCCCAACGACCCATACTAGGCCGCTCTTCAGCCAGTCTGGGGCAGCCCGATTGATTTTTTACCCAAAACATGCTAGGACCCCGGGCCCACCCTGACAACCATAGTCTATAGCACACCAATTTGGCTTGAAAATGGCTCATTCATACTGTTTTACCTGTTTGTTCACCCAAACTGCCTCGCCAACCACAATGGCCCACACTAGGCCACTCCTCATCCTGCCTGGGGTAGACCAATCAATTTTTTGCACAAAACATGCCTGGTTCTAAGGCTCACCCCTACAACCATAGGCTATAGCACATCAATTTAGCCCAAAATTAGCCTGTTCAAGTTGTTTTGCTCATTTGACCACCCAAACTTCCCTGTCGACCCCTACGACCCACACCAGTCTGCTTCTCAGCTACCTTGGGTAGCCCGATCAATTTTTAACCTAAAACATGTCTGGTCCCTAGGACCACCCCTACAACCACGGTCTATAACACACCAATTTGTCCTGAAAATGGCTCGTTCACACTGTTTCGCTCGTTTGACCACCCAAATTGCCTTGCTTACACTAAAGGCCCACACTAGGCTACTCGTCATTCTACTTGGGGAAGCTCGATTAATTTTAGGCCCAAATCACGCTTGGTCCTTGGAACACCTCGACAACTGTGGGCTTAGCACACCAATTTGGCTCGAAAATAGCCCGTTTGTGTTGTTTCACCCCTTTAATCACCCAAACCGCCACGTCAACCCAAACAGCCTACACTAGGCCACTTCTCAGCTTACCTGAGGCATCTTAGTCAATTTTTGGCCCAAAATACGCCTAGACCTGGTCCCACTCTGACAACCATGGGCTATAGCACACCGATTTAGCCTAAAAATGGCCCATTCATGTCTTTTCTCCAATTTGACCACCCAAAGTGCCCTTAGTTCAGGTGTACAGATTTAGGACTATCAGACATAGTCACTTAGCTCACTATGAAACTCAGTATGATTCCACAGTATTTGAAATGTCAGATACAATCATTCATATAATCGGTAATACAGTATTCGTAAACACAAATATTGGTTATCAGTATTCAAATTCAGTACTCAGTATTAACACGATCTTAATTAAAGTCTATGTATTCATGCATGTGCTCTTACTCAGTCAAACTCATGTTATTCAGTTATTATTTACATTATGAACCCATGTATTTCAGCATACCTCACTGCACATACCAGTATATTCAAAGTACTGACACATGCGTTTCTTTGCGCTATGTTGTCTTATATCATAGGTTCAAATGCACGGCCTCCAAAGTACCCTCAGTCGTTCAGATTCTCAGCTTTCTGAGTAGTGGCGAGTCCTCATAGTTCGAGGACATGCTTATTATTTACACTACTTCAGTTTTACTATAGTAGATGGAGTCATTTATGGGCTTGTCCCATCTACTCCACAGTTCAGACAATTAGAGGCTTTTCAGATTAGAGTATTTTCAGATAGTTGTTTACTTTTGCAATACTTATATTCAGTTTTGGGTATTTTGATACCGCATTCAGATTTATTTATAGATGTGAACCTTATGGCATATATTTATACCTATTTCTGCTATCCTTCCAGTATTTATTAGACAGTTATTATAGCAGGTACCAGTCATAGGTTAGCTTGTGGTCCTTCAGGATTGTGAGCACCATGTAGCATTTGGGGTATAGACTCGGGGTGTTTCAAAGTATCAGATGGAATCCAAATATATTATTAAGATAGAGTAAATAAGATTAATAATCATTAATTAAGAACGTCTAATCATTTCATTAATGTCATCATACCAACCAACATACCCAAGTCCACAGTTATCCACAAAGTCTTTGTGAATCCAATGTCAAAATATATCAGTGCATGCCCTCGACAATAGCTAAAAACCAAATTAAAATAAGTCTATGACATAAGATAGAAAGACCATGAAATGTATTCCTTCTGAAGTATGGAATCTCACCACTTCAAAGTGAACACACAAACCACTTAAACACATGGTCGCTGCATAGAGGAGAGAAGAAGCTCCAGTCTATATTTCGCATGGGAACACAGCGTCCGGAGACGGTTAGCGGTTGACGCGCTAGAATGTAACTAAAAGGTATGGATAAGATAGTGCCATTAATAAAATCCAAGTCAAATCGTCATAAGAAACCAAATTTATATACTAGGCACTGTAAGACCCCACAAAATCCTAAGCTTAATTCTATACTTTAGGCTTGTCAGGCGGTCCCAGACTTAAAATATTTTATCTAAGTACTCAGACTAAGTGTCATTTTAGCCTACGAAGATTGACAATCTTATTTTGTGACCTTTACATCAATTAAATGCTGTTGTTTAGGTTGATTCATGCTCAGGAATGTCCGTAGTAATTTTTGAAAAAGTTTTAAATATTTTAGACTTCGTTTGAAGCTCCGTTGGAATCCCAAAATAGTAGATCAATGCAATATTAGTACGTCGCATCGACTATCGTGTTGATTAATATTTTTTCCAGCTACCAGCGTCCAGATCTATTGAATCAATGAGAATATGGTGCGATACGTTGGCTATCTCATCGATGCCATCGATGCGCCGCATCAACGTGCGCATCGGTAGACTAGTTTTCAGTCATTAAAATCCATAATCTCGGGGATATTTGGTGCTTTTACCCATATCCTTTAGCCCCCAAAACACAAAATTAATCCCTTTAGAGAGAAAACATACTCATTCATTCTCCAATTAGCTCAAGAACAAAATGCTAGGTGCTTAAATTTCAAATCAAGAATGCAAGATTCGACCATAAACTTTTAGGAATTCTTAAACACATGTATGTGAAATGTTATCCAAGGGTTCCTTCCAACCTTGGAGTCCAAGAATCTTTTTAAACTTCGAGTAATTGATTTTATGATTTCCATGATTGGAGTTAAAGTGTATCCATGATTGCTATCTTGAATATGTTCCTAATTCAGGATTATATATATGTATCTCATGTGAAATTGTTCATTATGTGTGTAGATTCATGTGAATCCACGATAAACCTTTGACTTTTGAAGTTAGAGATGAATTATGATGCTCACATGTTGTTCTATACTATGTGCATATACTATGCTCACCAAGTGCTTGATAAATTGTCCATGTGAATTGTTAAGAGAATGATATCATGTCAAGTTAGCTTAAGTGCAAGTTATATCCTGTTAGAGTTTGTCAAAATGCCTTAATGTATGAATGAGGATCAAGTTGATAGTTTACATGTTTCATGTTATGTCATGTCTCTTAATTTATCCTATCGAGTCCTGGGGGTACTTGTACCCAAAATTTAGCTGATTACCTAGAGCCATGGTCAGTCATAGAATAGTATCAGTCATGACATGATAAGTAGAACTCTTAGTTAGTTTCAGAACTAAGGAAAACTCAGTAGATTTAGTAGTAGTTCAGTTTAACTCAGTATTTAGTTTAGACCTTAGTAAACTCTATCAGTTAATAGAATCCAGTAGTAATTCGTCAGTCAACAAAACTCAGTGAACTCAGTTTAGTTCAGCTAAATAGTAATCTCAGTAACCGTTTAGTCTAGCCTAGTACAGACTAGAAATTAGTTCAGTGTCTATTCAGTTGGGATTTAGATTTAGCATCGAATTAACTCAGGGTTAGGGCATTCCTGTCAGTAGAGGGTTTGACCCTTTGCAGCAGTCTCTACATTACAAAAATATGTAGCCAGCATAGGTTTAGGTATTTTCCTACCAGCTATTATGAGGGTTGATAATTCTCATCTGAGTTATCCTGCCAATGAGGGTTAACAGATGAGCTTTCTATCAGAGAAGGTTAATGCACAGCTTGTCCTTACATGTGGCACGGTATTGACACCCTTCTAAATGGGGTTATAGGTTGGACCCCAAATCAATTAGAGAAGGGGTATATTGGTTAGATGATTACCTCATACAGTCTCAGTTCCAGTCTCAGTCTTAAAATAGAAATCAGTTTAGTTCTACAGATTTAAGATTATCAAATATGGTCACTCAACTCAGAACAAAACTCAATGTGGTTCCACGGTACTCAGAACTATTAGATACATTCATTCAAATAATTAATAATACAATATTCATAAACCATGATATTGGTTATCAGTATTCCAATTGAGTACTCAGTATTAGCACAATCTCAGTTACAATCTATGTATTCATGCATGTACTCTTACTCGATCATACTCATGTTATTCAGTTATTATTGTTGATGCATATGAACCCATGCATTTCAGTTTACCTGACTGAGCATACCAGTATATTCAAAGTACTGACACATGCTTTTCTTTGTGCTATGACGTCTTATATCATAGGTTAAGATGCACGGGCTCTATAGAACCCTTAGTAGTCTAGATTCTATACTTTTAGAGTAGTGGTGAGTCCTGATAGTTTGAGGACATGCTTATTATTTACAGTACTTAAGTTTTATTTTAGTAGATGAAGTTAGTTGGGGGCTTGTCCTGTCAACTCCACAGTTCAGGTAGTTAGAGGATTTTTTAGACTAGAGTATTTTTAGACAGTTGTTTAGTTTTTCAATTTTGATGTTCAGTTTTGGTATTGTGATACCATATTCAGTAATATTTATTGTATTGAACCTTATGGAAAGTTTTTGACTATTTCCACATATTTATAATATTTATTACACAGTTATTGCAGCCAGTACCAGTCATGGATTAGCTTGTGGTCCTTTGGGATTATAGGCATCATGTAGCATCCAAGGTACAGACTCGGGGTGTTACAAACTTAGTATTAGAGCCTAAGGTTCAATAGAGTCCTAGGAAGTCTGAAAGCCATATCTAGTAGAGTCTTATGCATAGGTATGTTGCGCGCCACACTTATGGACAAGAGTCTACAAAATGTTTTAGGAAAAGATTCTATTTTTTCAGTATTCATGTCGTGCGAGGGAGCATGAGCTCCATTTACACTCTCTTTTTAATCCTGGTTTCTCTTTTATTTACAGAATATTCCTCTAAAGAGGACTTAGGAAAGAGAAATTGGAGATTAGTCAGCCCCTCAGACCGTCCATCCAGATTGTTTGGGTGAGCATGTCTCCCACCCGGAGTTCAGAGAAGCCTTTACCACCCTAGCTCATTTTGTGGCAACCCAGAATGAATGTCTAGCTGTGTTTTTGGGTAACCCAGTGGCCAATTTTGCTGCTAGCAAGATTTGGGACTTCACCCGAATGAATTCTCCATCATTTACTGGGTGTAAGTCAGATGAGGACCCTTAGGAATTTCTTGATCTGGTGCAGAAGGTTACTAATATCTTGGGGGTGACTACTGTTGAGAGCACTGAGTTAGCCATATATCAGTTACAGAATGTGTCTCACTCATGGTTAAAATAGTAAAAGGCAGAAAGGACCGCAGATGCAGGGTCCATAGAATGGGAAGAGTTTGTAGTTACTTTTCTGGATAGGCTCTTCCCACTAGAGTTGAGTGAAGCGAATGTTTTAGAGTTTAAAAACCTAAAGTAGGGCAATATGATAGTGTAGGAGTATTCTCTTAAGTTTACTCAGTTAGCCAGATATGCCCCGTATGTTGTAGTAGATAGCAGAGTGAAAATGAGTAAGTTCATGTTAGGAGTGTATACCAGTGTAGTCAAGGAGTGTAGGACCAAAATTCTTAGTAAGGAGATGGACATATCCAGGCTTATGGTCCATGCTCAATAGATAGAAGAGGCCAAGAATAAAGAGAAGGAGAGAGAGAATAAGAGAGTAAGAACAGGTAGTTTCAATTTCACTCAGCCTAAGTCAGAGGGTGGGAATCGTTCTCAATTACACCTGAAATCCTCTGTTCCAGCTCCTTTCTCAACCAGTGCTGCAGTGCCAAAATTTATAGATGGCAACCGAGACAGGGCATCAAGCCCTAAACCCCAAGGCAGTGTTAGCAGTGCCCGAACCAATCCTCTTTGTCATAAATATGGCAAAAACCACCAGGTTATCTACAGAGATAGCAGGGATGTGTGTTTTGGATGTGGCAAGATAGGCGACAGGGTCAGACAGTGTCCTCAGGTTGGTTCGCATAGTCAGCATAATCGTCCCCCAGCTTAGTCCTATCGCTCGAATTAGTAGGATACCTCTTCCTGTGCCACCAGTGAGGCAGCGCCCAAATAGACTCTATGCTCTTCAGTCCTGATAGGACCAGGAAAGTTCTCCTGATGTGTTCATTGGTACATTACAAGTTTTCTATTTGCATGTTTACGCTTTGCTAGATCCAGGAACTTCTTTGTCTTTTGTTAATCTATATATAACAGTTGATATCGGAGTCAGTTCTAAAATTCTAGTAGAGCTTTTCTCAGTTTCTACACCAGTGGGTAAAATATCATAGCCTGATGGGTATACAAGAACTTTTCAGGTATGATATCTCAGAAAGTCACTTCAGCAGATTTAATCGAATTAGAGATGACTGATTTTGACATCATTCTAGACATAGATTGGTTTCATTCTTGCTATGCCTTAGTTGACTGCAAAAACAGAGTTGTCCAATTTTAGTTTGCGAATGAACCCATCCTAGAGTGGAAGGGTAGTACTTCAACACTTAGGGGTCAACTTATTTCTTATCTTTAGGATAGAAAGATGATATCTAAGGGATATGTCTACCATCTGGTTCGAGTCCAGAACTCTAGTTTAGAAATCCCTACTCTTGAATCAGTATCAGTAGTATGTGAATTCCCAGATGTGTTTCCCGAAGATCTTTCTGGAGTTCCTCCCGCAAGGGAAATTGATTTTGAAATTGATCTTCCTAGATAATCAGCCCATCTCTATCCCGCCATACAGAATGTCTCCAATAGAACTCAGAGAATTAAAAGAATAGTTAAAGGATCTCTTAGATAAGGGATTCGTCAGACCTAGTATGTCTCTATAGGGCACACCAGTGTTATTCGTGCATAAGAAATATGGTTTTCTCATAATGTGCATAGATTATCGTCAGATAAACAAAGTTACTATCAAGAACAAGTATCCACTCTCCAGAATTGATGACTTGTTTGAGCAACTTCAGGGTGCCAGTTATTTCTCTAAGATAGACCTCAGATCAGGCTAATATTATCAGGTTAGAGTCAGAGAAAGAGACATCCCAAGAATAGGTTTTCGAACTTGGTATGGTCACTTAGAATTTTTAGTCATGTCCTTTGGTCTTATCAATGCCCCAACAGCCTTCATGGACTTCATGAACCATATGTTCAAGCAGTACTTGGACATGTTCATCATATTCTTCATAGAGGATATTCTTGTTTACTTTTGTAGTGAACATGATCATGCAGAGCATCTTAGAATAGTATTGCAGACTTTCAGAAACCATTAGTTATTCACCAAATTTAGTAAGTGCAACTTTTTGGCTAAATTCAATAGCTTTCCTTTGCCATATAATTTTCGGTAATGGCAGTAGAGGTGATCCCTAAAAGACTAAAGCAGTGAGAAACTGGCCCAGGACTATCTCTCCATCAGATATCATGAGTTTTTTGGGTTTGGCTGGCTATTAACGATTGTTTGTGAGAAGAGTTTTCAGTAGTTGAAGACTCGACTCACTACAACTTTAGTTTTGACCCTACCAGATGGTTCAGACAGTTTTGTTATGTACTGTGACACTTCTAAAGTTGGATTAGGTTGTCTTCTGATACAGAGAGGTAAGGTCATAGCCTATGCCTCTACACATCTTAAGCCCCATGAGAAGTACTATCCTACTCATGATCTTGAGTTAGAAATAGTAGTTTTTACCTTAAAGATTTAGAGACATTACTTATATGGTGTGCACGTTGATGTGTTCACTGATCATAAGAGCCTTCAGTATGTGTTCTCTCAGAAAAAGCTCAACCTCCGTCAGAGAAGATGGTTGGAGTTGTTTAAAGACTATGACATAAATGTTCTATATCATCCGAGCAAAGCCAATGTAATAGATGACGCTCTCAGTAGAATGTCTATGGGTAGTGTTTCCCATATTGAGAACAATAAGAAGAAATTATCCCAGAGGGTTCATTAGCTAACCCGACTAGGTGTTCACTTAGTCGATTCATCAAAAGGTAGTGTGTGGGTGTAGAGTAGCTCAAAAATATCCCTAGGTTTTGAAGTGAAGGAAAAGAAGGATAGGGATTCCAATCTAGTCCAGTTGAAGGAATCAATCAAATATCAGAAGGTAGAGGTTTTCTCCAAAGAGAGATATGGTATTTTGCATTCTCAGGGTCGTCTGTGTGTCCTAGGTGTAGATGTCTTGAGGCATCAAATTATTGAAAAAGAGCATGGTGTGTGTTACTCTATTCATCCAGTGTTCCATGTCTCCTTGCTAAAGAAATGCATAGGTGACCCAAAAGTCGTAGTCCCTATTGAGGGTGAGGGAACAGACATTCAGAACAACCTCTCTTATAAAGAAATCCAAGTTCAAATCCTTGACTATCAGATTCGCAGACTAAGGTACAAAGAAGTTCCTCTAGTTTAAGTTCTTTGGCAGAATCAGTCCGTTGAGGGAGCTACTTGGGAAGCAGAAGAAGACATGTGAACCAAGTATCCTCATCTATTCTCCACTAATCCAGACTCATCTTAAGGTAATAGTTTTCTTAAGCTTAATCAATTTCATGATCAGAGTTCAGTTACAATTGTGGTATCAGTCATGCATCCATACATTAGATATGTATGTTAAGTATATAGATTCAGTTTATCAGTAATCCTACTCATTCATTCATGAATCATGTCCAGCTATATATATACACATCAGATATGCATGTTCAGTATGATAATTTAGAATACCAATAATATCAGTCATATAGTCATGTTCTAGATGTTCATGCCCAGTAAGTAAGT
>NW_025836808.1:0-1006 GCF_002878395.1 Capsicum annuum | reverse complement strand
TTCAGACCACAGTTTTCTGCTAGACCACCTAGGTCATTATCTTCTTATTCTGCAGCTAGTGCCCCACCACAGTTCCAAGGGTCCAGAGGAAATCAATTTGGGCACAAAAGTGAGAGTCAGAGTTTGCGGATAGTGGGGTACCAAGGGCAAGGGAATATGAGCCAATCGAGACCTCCTTAAGAGCCATGCAATAAATGTGGAAGGTATCATTTAGGCGCATGTCGGCTGGAAACTAATGTTTTCTTTTGGTAGGTATGTCGGGGCATATGATGAGAGAATGCCCACGAAGGGGCATGGGGATATGGCATGACCTACGGGGTCATTTGTTGCATCATCATCATCGATGCCTTATTTAGGAAGGGGTGCACAACCAATGGGTCATGTTAGAGGTGATAGAGGAGCCATGAGTTCTAGCGGGGCTCAAAATCATACGTATGCTCTAGCGGATCGACAGAATTTAGGGGCTTCCCCAGATGTGGTTACCGGTACGTTGTCTATCTTTTCATTCGATGTATATGCCTTAATTGATCTCGATTCTACATTATTTTATGTTACTCTATTGGTTTCTAGAAAGTTCAAAAGAATACCCAAACTGTTAGTTAAGTCATTTGAAGTGTCCACACCGGTTGGGGAATCTATTATAGCTAGAAAGGTTTACCGAAATTGCATAGTAACTGTTTGTGGTCGTGATATGATAGCTGATCTCGTGGAGTTAGAAATGGTAGATTTTGATGTTATAATGGGTATGGAATGGTTGACGTCTTATTATGCCACAATTGATTGCTGCACAAAAAAGGTATATTTTTATTTTCCAAATGAATCAGTCCTTGAATGGAAAGGTGAAATTGGCACGCCAAGAGGTAGATTTATTTCTTATTTTAAGGCAAGAAGAATGATTTCCAAGGGATATATATATATCATTTAGTTAGAGTAAGGGATACAGAAGCAGAGCCACCAAATCTTCACGCTGTTCCAGTGGTAAATGAATTTTCTGATGTATTCCCTG
>NW_025836807.1:0-1057 GCF_002878395.1 Capsicum annuum | reverse complement strand
ATGCAGAAGTTTCTCTGGTGATAATTCAAATAGCAAATCAGAAACTCACTAAAATCTATTCATTCAAAGGTCTCCTAATTATAATTTATCTTTTAAATTTTTGCAAAGGTACTCCTAGAAATACTGTAAACACGCTATCAGATGAAGCATCCACAAAGCCATGGTACCAAATAGTACTGAAAGACCGGCAACTTTTAAAACAATCTTAAATAAGTATATCAGAACCTTTGAAACACGCAGAACCACAACTCAATGTTGACAACCACCACATCTTTGAAATGTAGATCCCGCAGGATTAACTAGAGAAAGAACTATAAAATATGACAGTAAACTGCACGACTTGGCTAGCAATAGCAAGTGGAGCAAGCTCGTATCGTGATTTATCCACAAAACTGTGAAATGTCACAGAAAGTTGTGGTAAACCTCAATGTCAAGTTTAGGGGCAAAAATAAAGAGACATACATATTTTCATATTTAGTTTCAAGAAAGTATATGTAAACAGACCAAACCCAAGGGCAGAATAACAGAAAGTACCCAATATATTTTCTCTCTTAGCTTCTTCTAATAGTTGATCATATTACACAAATTCTTCACAGAAATAAATCAAAATAATTTTCAAATTCCATACCAGTTACTCCACAAAATCTTTTGCAAAGCTTCTCGACAAGAGCTTCCATTTGCTTGTCCTAAAAATACAAACATTCCAATCAATTCTCTACAGAAGAGCCCAAAGAAGCAAGTCAAAATCATGGCACCTTCTTAATTGAAGAAATTAAAAATTTCATGATGTTGCAGAATGATTCTTCCTTCGAATTCTGGCTAGATAACTAGCCAAGAATATCTGGAAGTCGGTTATAAATTGTATTGCTCCCTGTAAACATTAAGTTCAAAGAGAAAAAAACCAGTATTATTTGATGTGTGTGTACAGTCAAAAATATGCAACAGCAGACGAAAGAAGCTCAACAGTAGAAAGACTAGAAAGAGATAAGATAGATTGACTTCTTTATTACCAACTGATGAAAGAAAAGTTTGGTAGATATGTTACCTTTCTTTGACA
>NW_025836806.1:0-3607 GCF_002878395.1 Capsicum annuum | reverse complement strand
CTTGGTACCTTCCGTAATTCGATGGCCAAGACCCAGATTGACTTTTTGCTCCTCGGGAAAGGATATAGGAGTATTTGTAAGGACTGTAACATCTTATTGAATGAGAATCTTTTGACCCAATATTGGCTTTTGGTGATGGACTTGGATATTATAAAGGAGCAGAGGAGGAGATGTATGGAGGATAATCCAAGTATTAGATAGGGCAATATGACTTTGGCTAGTGCACTGGATATAAGGGATAAGTTGATGAAGGGGAAGGCTTGGGAGAGTGGAGGGGATGCTGATAGTATATAGGATAAGATTGCCAGTTACATCAGGGAGGCAACTAGAGAGGTGCTGGGTGACTCGAAAGGCCTCTCAAACAAACACCAAGGGGATTGGTGGTGGGACGAAGAGGTGAAAAAAAAGGTGGAGGCTAAGAAGAAAGCATATGCAAAGTTGGCTAAGAGTAAGGATGAAGACGAAAAACGAAAAAATTAGGAGTATAATATTGCTAGGAGAAAGGTGAAGTTAGCGGTCCCGATGACTAAGGATGCTGCTTTCGAGAGTTTATACGCAATGTTAGATAGTAAAGGTGAGGAACAAAGGCTCTGGACATTGATTAAGTGAAGTGCATTAAGGATGTGGGCGATAAAGTTTTGGTGGAGAAGGGTCGTATTAGAAAGAGATGATAGTCTTACTTCCATGATCTCCTAAATAAAAAAAGGGATACTAGCATTGCGTTGAGGGATTTGGAGCATTCCAAAAGGTTTTCCGATTATGGTTATTGTAGGCGCATTAAGGTTAAGAAGGTTAATGGGGCTATTCATTGGATGTGTAGAGGTAGAGCGATGGGGCCAGATGAGATTCCCATAGATTTTTGAAGTGCACAAAAGAGGCAGGTATGGAGTGGTTGACTCGGTTGTTTAACATAATTTTCAAGATGGTAAGGATGCCTGAAGCTTGTAGGTGGAGTAGATGATTCCGTTGTATAAGAATAAGGGTGGCGTTAAGGATTGCAGTAATTATAGGGGTATCAAGCTATGGAGTCACCCTATGAAGGTTTGGGAGAGGGTGATAGATTTGAGGTTGTAGAGGAACGTTACTATTTCTGAAAATCAGTTTGTATTTATGTCAATACGCTCGACTAATAAATCCATCCATCTCTCTAGGGGACTGATGGAGTAGTATAGGGAAAAAATGAAGGATTTGCACATAGTGTCTATTGACTTAGAGAAAACTTATGATAGAGTTCCTAGGGAGGTTCTTTGGAGGTTTTTGGAGGATAAAAGTGTACCTATGTTGTACGTTACGGCAACTAAGGATATGTATAATGGATTGAAGTCTCGGGTTAGGACTAGGGGAGGGTACTCAGAGCACTTTGCTACCTTGATGGGGTTACACCAAGGATTGACGCTTAGTTCATTTCTTTTTACCTTGGTGATGGATGTTTTGACATGGCAAATTCAAGGTGAGGTGCCTTACTATTTGTTTGTTTTGAATGATAGGTCTTGATTGATGAGGCATATAGTGGAGAAAATACTAAATTAGAGGTTTGGAGGCAAACCCTTGAGTCTAATGGATTTAGGTTGAGTAGGTCCAAGACGATATATATGAAGTATAAGTATAGTGAGGTGTAGCATGAGTCCAATATGGTTGTTATGCTTGATACTCATTCTATCAATAAGAGATATAGTTTCAAGTATATAGGTTCTATGATTTAGGAGAATAGAGAGATTGACGAAGATGTCACTTATAGATTAGGGTAGGGTGGATGAAATAGAAGCTCGCCTCCAAAATCTTGTGTGTCAAAAAGGTACCTCCTAAACTTAATGGAAAATTTTACAAAGTGGTAGTTACAATGATTTTATTGTATGGGGCGGAGTGCTGGCCTATTAAGAAGGCCCACATCCAGAAGATGAAGGTAGCAGAGATAAGAATACTTCAGTGGATGTTTGGGTGTACTAGAAAAGATTGTATTAGAAATGAGGTTATTCGAGATAAGGTAGGAGTGACTTTAGTGAAAGCAAAGATGAGGGCAACAAGGTTGAGATGGTTTGGTCATATGATAAGAAGGGGCACAGATTTCCAGCAGCAGGTGTGGGGATGGTTTCAAGCGAGGTAGAGGCAGACCGAAGAAATATTGGAGAAAGGTGATTAGACATGACGTGGAGCAACTCCAACCTATCGAGGAGATGAACCTAGATAGGAAGTTATGGAGGAGGAACATTAGAGTAGAAGGTTAGTATGAGTTTAGGATGTTGTATTACTTGGTGTATCTCGTTTATGGTATTATTGGATATGTTGATTTCTATTTCATTTTGTTCTTCTACAATTCCTTGTCGAGATTGTTTTATTTTGACCCGGGGGTCTTTCAGAAACAACCTATCTATCTCACATCTAAGGTAGTGGTATGGGCTACATACACTTACCCCCAAATACCAATTGTTGTTGTTATTGTACTAATGCTCAACATCCTTAAAGAATCTATGCCTCACTAGATTCAAGCAGTGGCGGAGCCAGAATTTTCAGCAAAAGGGTTCAAAATCGAAAAATGCTGGCATACGAATTAACCGCAGGGGGTTCAACATCAATTATATATACAAAAAATAATTTTCACCATATAAAAATAGTACAATTTTTCGCCAAAGGGGGTTCAGCCATAATGCGGCTCCGCCACTGGATGCAAGTTTAATAAATAACAAAAATTAAAGACCTTTCAATTGGGTAGACAATCCATGAAATTAAATGAGTAAAATTTGGGTGGAATTATCAAATTATGGGCCATTTATTAGTAAAATTTAACCACCCATACACTTAAATAATTTTCTTTTAAAGAATATAGAGGTAAAAACTAAAATAATTAGCTTAATATAATGTTACCTAGTAGTAGTTCTATTGAAAAGGGCAAGATTGTATTGCACAAAAATGTAGTGACGATTTCAACTTTATGGGTTTTGAATTTAAAAATAATGAGTTCAGTTGCCAATAATTGGTACTACATTTAATACTTGCACATATTTAGTGAATTTCTAAGTTCAAATACACTCTTTGTACAATACCTAGATCATGCGTCCCCGATTAAAGACTTAATGCATAACACAAAAGAGGACAATTCATATTATATCTGATTTAAGTAGATGCATGGTATCCATTATATCATTAAAATATGCTTCCAGATCTAACAAAGATCAGATCTAATATGATAGAGCAAAAATAAAACTTTAACCAAAAAAAAATGCACAGAAATCCATTATTCAATTTTACTCAAACAGCAAAACATACTTTGCAATATCCTTTCACCTAATCAATCGTGGTGGAGTCAACAATAGATTCACCAAATCATACACCTTAAGCTAGCATTGACATGAGAGTGAGGTGAGTTTTAACATACAGAAGAGGTTGGGTTTTTTTGTTCTAAGGAAATAGAATTATGTTGTTGAGAAGAGGACAGAGAGGAATTTGATGTTACAAATTTGATGACTTTAAGGGAGGTGCTCAGTCACTTGACGTGTTTCTGACCCAAAGGAAATGGAAAATGAAAGAAGAATTGGTGTGCACGGTCTATGAGTGGAGTGTAATATCATACCTTTATTTTATTATTTTTTAAAAAAGAACCTAAAAAGGA
>NW_025836805.1:0-2252 GCF_002878395.1 Capsicum annuum | reverse complement strand
AATTATTATGGTCATCTAAGCACTGTGCTACTTAAATTAGAATAGAAGAAAAAGTATTGTAAATCATAATAATTAAGAACTTAAATTATTTAAAAAATATAATTGTCTTTCAATGCCACAAAAGTTTGGACAAGAAGAGTGATATATATTATTTGAAAATTATATAAAAAGTATTATAAATTACAGTAGTTAACAGAATATCTAAAAATAAATTATTTTTTATATATTTCAAAAAAATAGGTAAAAAAAGCTATAAATCAAAATTATAAATAAATTAAAAAATTTAAAGATTTATTTGTCCTTTTCCTTGGCTTCATTTTTTCCCTCCATTTTAATTTATTATTTTTTATCTGTTACATATTTCCAAAACAACGTAAAAATTCCTAAAAATCACAATAATTAACAACTTAAAAAATTTAAGATATATAAAATATTTGGTTGACTCTTGAAATTATATAAGTGGCACTTAAATTAGATTAAAGAAAAGGTATTATAAATCACAATAGTTAAAAAGTTAAACTATTTTTAAAATATAATTAACTATAATGATACAACAGTTTGGGCAAGGAGAGTAATGTATATTATTTGAAAATTACATAAAAAGTATTATACATTACAATATTTAATAATTTAAAATATCCCCAAAAAAATTTATTTGTTATATATTTTAAAAAGTACGTAAAAAATACTATAAATCATAATAATTAACAGCTTAAAAATTTAAAAGATATAAAATATTTGATTGACTCTTGAAAATTATATCAGTGCCACTTAAATTGAAATAGAAGAAAAATATTATAAATTATATTAATTAAAAAATTAAATAATTTTAAAAATATAATTGACTATCAAAGCCACAAAAGTTTGGACAAGGAAAGTAACACATATTATTTGAAAATTATAAAAAAAAAATTATAAATTATAATAGTTAACAACTTAAAAAGTCTCCCAAATTATCATATATTCTTATAATTTAGCATCTATTTGGTATCAAATTTTGAATATTTACTTTTAAATTTTAAAATAGTACTCTAAGTATAATCGATGTCGAGCCCATGCTAACACATGCCCTGCCCGCTAGTATTAAAATATGGGTAAATCAATACTAATTTAATTAATGAAATATTTATTAAGAATATCATTAAAAGCTAAATTGATTCTTGACCGATTTTATAAGACGTATTTTTCATCATATTAATAAAAAAATAATCACATTAAACCTTATAGTATTTTTCTTATAGTTATTTGTCAAATTGACTCTTATAATGTGAATTGTGACAAGTTAAAAAGGAAAGAAGTCGGTATAAGCTGGTACTCCATTTTTTTTTAAAATTTTGATTGTAAATCAACCACTGTTACTAAAACCTTTACTAAGTAAATATAACAATGGAGAGTTGAGATATAAAACTCGTGAACATCCTTATATGTGAGTTGCAAATTAATGATTGAGTAAATTCATGTAAAAAAAAATACATTGTTGAGTTAGAGTTATTGAAAAGGCGAATTTTGTAATTTATTTTACCGCTGAAAAATTGATTTCTTGAAAACATTTGTGGATTATGATACACCACTCAAAGTATATTAGGATAATATGTATTATGAGGGGTATTTCTTTAATATATATATTTTTTTTATCTTTTGGATAATGATTTAGTTTAATTCTTTGACCTTATATTTTTTTTTTTGTGAGAATATGAGTTCTTGAAAAAAGTTTTGGATTAGAATACTTCCTGACCAAAGTAAATTAGGATAATACTATTTTATGGTGTTCTTTGGCAAATTTATCTTAATTTAACTTAAATATTTAGAGTATAAAAGTCCTTCAATATTTGAAGTGTATTTTGGTCAACCAACATTTATATTCATGTTTTTATAATAGTATAGATAAATGGATAGATATGTTGATAAATCAATAATAATTCCTATAAATATTATTAATACACTAATACTTAGTATAGTTGTCAAAATATATATTAAAATATTATTCGCTAATATTACTTAATGACATCACTAATATTTATGGTTAGTATAATTGTCAATGTATAACTTAGCAGTCAATAATATTTCTAAAAAATCATTAATAAATTTTACTTAGTTTAACTATCGTATAAGTTAATCAATCAATATTATTTTAATAAAGATATTAAAGATACTCTTTTATTTTGCTGTAGTTATTGATATATAGATTAATCAGTCAATAATATGGTGTGGTATATCTCTACTTAGTGTAGTCATCAAATTATAAGACGATC
>NW_025836804.1:0-1116 GCF_002878395.1 Capsicum annuum | reverse complement strand
ATCATCAGTTCTTCTGGGATTATCATTAACTGTACCGTTAATGGTAGTGTGCCTATCTATTGCAATTCCTATATGGATTCGTAATGGTTACCAGTTTTGGTCTTCAAGAGCTGAGAATGTGGGTCGTGCAGGAAACCATCTTACACTAGGGATGAAAGAGGTTAGTGTGTTTCGTAATTTTCTCCTATTTATTTACTGTTAATATCTTTGTGGTCCTCCGCACTTTTGCTGTTTATTGGGATTGGGTTTTCTTAAATTTTGTAAGTATAACTTTTACAGATCAATTTTTTGTTTTCAGCGAACTCCAACTAGTTTGAATTGGGGTGTTTGATTCACTGAGCTGTACACTTCTATGTTTGAGGAGGTATTTATCTATCGTTGAAGTCAATTCCATAATCTTTTTATTTCATGACTGGTTGTTGATGTAAGAACCAAAAGTCTCTTGTATTTGTCGAAATGACTAAGGGAAGACTACTTTAAAAGGAGGGATTCTCACTTAATTACTTGTAAGAGTGGGGGTAACCATAGTCAAATAGACTTTATCCTTAAAAGAAGATGAGACCGAAGTACATTCAAGGACTGAAGGTTATTCCAGGAAAAGGGATTACCTCTTAATATATGCTTAGATATAAAGTTTAGGAGTAGAGTGACTAAAACAATGACATAGAAACAACCACGAATTAGGTGGTGGCATTAAAAGGTGCTACACCGTTAGTGTTACAGGAAAAACTACGCAAGAAGGGAGCTTGGTATGTAGAGGAAGTCGTAGACACGCTATGGAAAAAGTGTCAGGTTGCATTAAAAAATCAGCTACAAGTGTTAGATGTGTCTAGATGTCTATGACCTTGACCACATGAATCATGCCGTGGAATAATGAGGTACGAAGAATTATTAAAGCTAAAAGAGTGTTACAGGAAGTTACAAAAGCAGAGGACAAAGAAGCTTTTGAATAATATGATTACAGTAGAACTTTGTTGGAAGCTAAGAAGGCTCTTAGTAAACCCTGAGGGGATGCTCTAGATGGCTTGTATCAAATGCAAAGGACACGAGAAGGATAGACAGAATTGCTTAAACTAGCATGACTAAGAGAGAAGAAAAGCAAGGACTTAAACCAGA